>NC_054706.1:11321395-11413895 GCF_016097555.1 Gigantopelta aegis
ATGATGATGTTAGAGTTGATGTTTTTGAAAAACGGCAGAAGCTACTGTAGTAAACTTTAATAACCTTTCAGGTTATACAGAGAGAGAGAGAGAGAGAGAGAGAGAGAGAGAGAGAGAGAGAGAGAGAGAGAGAGAGAGAGAGAGAGAGAGAGAGAGAGAGAGAGAGAGAGAGATGGAGAGATGGAGAGAGATGGAGAGAGAGAGAGAGAGAGAGAGAGAGAGAGATGGAGAGAGAGAGAGAGAGAGAGAGAGAGAGAGGGAGAGAGAGAGAGAGAGAGAGAGAGAGAGAGAGATGGAGAGAGAGAGAGAGAGAGAGAGAGATGGAGAGAGAGAGAGAGAGAGAGAGAGAGAGAGAGAGAGAGAGATGGAGAGAGAGAGAGAGAGTGAGAGAGAGAGAGAGAGAGAGAGAGAGAGAGAGAGAGAGAGAGAGAGAGAGAGAGAGAGAGAGAGAGAGAGAGAGTGAGTTAGAGTTCCCGACGTAGCCATTTGGTTTACCGTGAAGCGGGCCACTGTTCGTTTTAGTTTTAAAATGGTGATTTTTGTTTTGATCTAGCTGAAGAAGACCCAATATTACCGTCAGAGAGTGTGTGTGTGAGAGAGAGAGAGAGAGAGAGAGAGAGAGAGAGAGAGAGAGAGAGAGAGAGAGAGAGAGAGAGAGAGAGAGAGAGAGAGAGAGAGAGAGAGAGAGAGAGAGAGAGAGAGTTCCCGACGTAGCCATTTGGTTTACCGTGAAGCGGGCCACTGTTCGTTTTAGTTTTAAAATGGTGATTTTTGTTTTGATCTAGCTGAAGAAGACCCAATATTACCGTCAGAGAGTGTGTGTGTGAGAGAGAGAGAGAGAGAGAGAGAGAGAGAGAGAGAGAGAGAGAGAGAGAGAGAGAGAGAGAGAGAGAGAGAGAGAGAGAGAGAGAGAGAGAGAGAGAAATATTCTTTTGATAGTTCTGATGTCTCTCACAACTCTATAGGAGTGATTGATGTATTGGTATTACAATTCTATTATTGTTCAATTCTGTTTTTAATTTGTAAAAAACGTGAGACGTAAATAAAGAATCCTTTTGTCTGACTGTCTGTCTGTCCAACATAACATATTAATTTTATTTGACTGATTCTAAATGTTAAAAAAGAAAAAAAACATACTAAAGGAGAGTGGCCGAGACACGAAGTGATTGAAATGAAACTCAATAGTCTGGTAATCGTCACTTTGACATTAACTTCAATATTCGTCTAAATGAAGGAAAAAAACAACTCTGTCCAGATATAGAAATCGTGACTACCACTTCTGTTTTTGTTTAGCGTCTGCTTATGTTTTGTACATGCCAGGCCTTCTGAGGGGTTTAACCAATGATGCAATCAATACGAGAAACTTTCAAATCTCGGACTAAGTGAACGTCCATTGTTAGTTGCATAACGCAGTTGGGGTGGCAGCGTCTTTGTCGAGTGAAGCGATTCCAGCACAAGAAATAGAGATGTTATGGTAAATTCGTGAGAGGAATGATTAGTATGCTTGAATACATCCATCATAACCCATTTATGTCACTGCGTTTCACCGAGTCACGTAATGAAACCATTAACTTGGATATATATAGCAGAAAACCGCCTCAAGTGGTCATCTTAACTTTCTCGTAATGTTTTTTTAATAATCTGTATTAAATAACCATATATATATATATATATATATATATATATATATATATATATATATATATATATATATATATATATATATATATATATATATACATACATACATACATACATACATACATATATACGTACACTCTCTGTCACACGTACATACAAACACGCACATCCATCCATCCATCCATCCACCTATCCATTGATGCATACACACATACATTCATACGTACATGCACACATACATTCATACGTACATGCACACATACATGTTTACATACACACACACATGTGTATACATACACACACACATACATTTTTACATACATACACACATACATGTTTACATACATACACACATACATGCATGCATACATTTGTATCCATTTTGTTTGTTAATATCTATGTATGTCCTAGTCAAACCCGACTTACATACACCATATAAATCTTCATACATCTATACATATAAATGTTCATACATCTATACACATAAATATTCATACATCTATACACATAAATATTCATACATCTATACATATAAATGTTCATACACCTATACATATAAATGTTCATACATCTACACACATAAATGTTCATACATCTACACATATAAATGTTCATACACCTATACATATGAATGTTCATACATCTATACATATAAATGTTCATACACCTACACATATAAATGTTCATACACGTACACATATGAATATTCATACATCTCTACATATAAATGTTCATACATCTATACATATAAATATTCATACATCTATACATATAAATGTTCATACATCTATACATATAAATATTCATACATCGATACACATAAGTATTCATACATCTACACATATAAATGTTCATACATCTATACATATAAATGTTCATACATCTATACATATAAATGTTCATACATCTCTACATATAAATATTCATACATCTATACACATAAATATTCATACATCTACACATATAAATGTTCATACATCTACACATATAAATGTGCATACATCTACACATATAAATATTCATACATCTATACATATAAATATTCATACATCTATACATATAAATATTCATACATCTACACATATAAATGTTCATACATCTACACACATAAATGTTCATACATCTATACATATAAATATTCATACATCTATACACATAAATATTCTTACATCTACACATATAAATGTTCATACATCTACACATATAAATATTCATACATCTATACATATAAGTGTTCATACACCTATACATATAAATGTTTATACATCTATACATATAAATGTTCATACACCTATACATATAAATATTCATACATCTACACATATAAATATTCATACATCTATACATATAAATGTTCATACAATTTGTGTATGCCTATCCTGATGCATCTCTGTATTTTTGTGTACATTTGTATGTATTATATACATTGGACTGTATTATATGTATGCAGTTTGCATACGCTCATTTTCTCGAAGAAGAAATATATATAATGCATTTTATTATCAAACGTTTATTAAATGTAGTAATAAACCCAATGCCATCTCACCGAGTCAAAGTTCACCGAGTCAAAGTTCGAGGTGCTCCCAACTTTTAATCGCACAGTTAACGCTACCAGGCCTGCCATTTGTGATAAGTGTGACAATATTTGTTTATCATAAAACTGTTGTATCATCTGGCCAGTAAATTCATGTAACATAAATGTGTGTTAAATCAATGTACCAACTACTATTTTGCGGAACTGGAAAACCCAATCAGCTGAATGGATCCACAGAGGTGGTTCGATCCTGCGAAACAAGCACCTCAAGTGAGCACTCAACCGACTAAAAATAAGATGCCAATTTGTGTGTGGAACGAAGGTAGTCAAACGCTTCCCTTTATAACTGCAACCAGCATTTTAACCAACTACGTGTGAGGGGTGGTAGTATCTATATTCAAAATATAAACGCTGCCTGTAGCAGCTTTAGCCAGTTAGTTTTGTCGTCTACGTGATCTGATTTGGTTTTATATATCCTCTGTAGAAGGTGTCCATTATAACGTGTTCAACCGCAGGTCTCGTACCAGTGGCCGCTTAGTCTAACGCACCACATAAGACTTCTACGCATACCGTATTAAAGCCATTAACATTTAACCCACGCGGTCACGTCAGCGTCGGCTGCGTTTCCATCACATGCAGCTACACCCGGCAGCAACGCCAGCCGCCCGCCTGCAGCAACGCCAACCCGCCCGCACGCGTGTTTGGTATCATCTGATACCATCAAATTATACACAGGTCCATCCTGGTTGACCGACTTCAAGACGGTATGGGCTCACTGTTTACAGATCCCCTGTCTGCCAGCGGGTTTCTACCTCACCCGGTGCTTCCTTGTTGACCCACGTCGAAGCCATCATCCTATCGACGTTTGAAGTCCAACCACGCGTTGATTAACAAGACCTCATGCTCGGCGTTAAAATCATCGTTAGAGATTGTTTCTTGATAAAGATGATGCGAGTTAATAAGTAACACGTTCGTTAACAAGACCGCATGTCCGGCTTTTAAATTATCGTCCGAGATTTAGATTTAGTTGTTAAGTGTATACACGACTTATGCGAGTAACAAATAACACACTGGTTAAAAAGACCGCATGCCCGGCTTTAAAGTTATCTTCAGAGAAATTGTTTCTTGATAAAGATAAGATTTAGTTGTTATGTGTATACACGCCTTGGCGAGTTAATCAGTAGCACATTGATTAACAAGACCGCATCTATGTCTTTAAATCGGCATTGTTTGTTGTAAAGATCAGATTTAATGTTTATGTATATACACGCCCAAACAAAAACAAGTTTGAAATCGTCATCTTAAAGATGTCCTGCACCGACATCCGTGGTTAATCTGTGTTAGTAGCCGTTGAATCGCCTTTATTCTTCTCTCGTTGTTCACCTTTATTCAGGGTTGGTGTGTATGTACGTGCGTGCGTGTGTGTGTGTGTGTGTGTGTGTGTGTGTGTGTGTGTGTATCTGCGCGCGCGTGCGTGTGTGGTATCATTAATTTGTCCTTTCTGAATAGTTACCGAGACTCCTAGGCTACATTACAATCTCTCTTTCTCTCTCTCTCTCTCTCTCTCTCTCTCTCTCTCTCTCTCTCTCTCTCTCTCTCTCTCTGGGTGGGGTGGGGGGGGGGGGGGTGTCGTTAACGAACACCCTTTCGAGGGTTATCATTTTGTTGCATTTCTTTGCCTTAAAAAAATTAAATGTTAGCCATTAACACAACTTAATGTGCTACAGGCTTGAACCACTTTCAAACGTCCATGTGACGCCCGTGAGATTGACTGATTTAGGTTAAGTCTAGGAGCAGTTATATGCGTCTTAACTGATATAAACAAACGTGACTTACTGAGATTAATGAAAAAGTACACTCCAAACAATACCCTCCTACAATCCCCCGCCAAAAACAAAACAAAATCCCACTCCAACAAAAAAAAAACCCCAACAAACCCAACAACCCCAATACACACACAAGAAACCCCCTCACAAAACATATCACTATCCCACAAAAAAGGGGAAAACCCTCCACTCCGAAACCTATCAATCCCCTCCCAAAAGACCCACCGCAAACAACACAACAGAAAAAAGACCCCCTCCCACCAAAAAAACCCCAACCCCATAACCCTCACAAAACCCCCCACAAAAACAGCAAAACAAAGCCCAACAACTCGTAAAAAGAAGAAGAAAAAAAAAAACTCCCCACCAAATACATAGGTTTAAAAAAACGTAAAATAAAATAAATAAATAAGAGAACCGAATCGCGTTTGCTTGTGCGTGTATGCATGCGTTTGTAGATGCGTATGTGTGTGTTATTACAGCCACGCAATTGGGATTAAAAGGGACTATTTTGTTCAGAATTAATACTCCTAACCACGATATCGCATGTTTTCACGTAACGCGGTGTCTGAGTATAAGATATCTGAGGTTGATACGGTGCAATGGTTTAATAGCAATTACATTTTGTGCAGATTTGAAAGCCCGAACTAATTGCTAATTAATTATTTAACGTTTTTGCACTTGTTTTGCCCCCTCTACTGTCTCGGGTTAACTGGTATGGAAACATTTTACCTCAATCTGTACTCACAAAAAAACACATTATTTATAGGTACTATTCCAGAAACAATCGGTCTTTCCATCCAGCGTCCTTGCGTGGGAGATAGATGACATCATTATTTAACGTGAGGCTTTCCAGACGGTTCGTCCTCTGGACGTTTCGTCCACCGTACAATTCGTCCACGTACAATTCGTCCATTAAGCCCTAGTACTTTATTGATATATATATATATATATATATATATATATATATATATCGTTAAAAAGTGTATGTTTTTCTCTACATGACAGGCTTGTTTCGTGAGAGAGTTGAATTATTGCTCTCACTCATCAGATGTAGATTTAATTACACCGTCAACGGAAAGATGATGACGTAATGGACTCTGTGACGTCGAGGTTACGTCACTATGCAGGTCTATAATAGGTGATGTGTGGTATGCGCACAGAAGGTATTTGCGTCTGTGTCGACATGCTGATACGAGTTCATTCTTGGAGTTTAGTGTGCTGGTTTCAGTTTTATACATTATGAACAGTTTTCCCTTCAGGCAGAGGTTACATCTTTTGCTCGCTGGAGAGTATGATTTTGCTTTGGATAAAATTTTCCACTTAATGGTGTATGGGGTGAATCTATCCTTCAGTGTCCAAATGTACTGACTTAGCGCTGTTGCGTTCTTCTGTGTTGCGTTTTGAAAACTGCTCGTGTGCGCAGTATATCTCGTCTTAAATGTGTTCTCGGTCATGTCGACACAGACGCAAATACCTTCTGTGCGCATACCACACATCACCTATTATAGACCTGCATAGTGACGTAACCTCGACGTCACAGAGTCCATTACGTCATCAGCTTTCCGTTGACGGTGTAATTAAATCTACATCTGATGAGTGAGAGCAATAATTCAACTCTCTCACGAAACAAGCCTGTCATGTAGAGAAAAACATACACTTTTTAACGATATATCTGGCTCCCACACGGTTGAGCACTCTATAAAATAGCGTCTTTCAACTCGAAAACGACTACTATATATATATATATATATATATATAGTTATTCAAATTGCTCTTCAACTACACCTATAATTCTGACATACTATTTAGAAAACAAAGCTAGTAACTAAACAAAAATTTCATCATTTATGTCAAAAACGCCATAACGTGACGTCATTCGAAGTAACCAACCAATAAACAACGATATTATCTCCATTTCGCTACCAAGTTCCAGCCAAGTTTTAAATTTGTTTTTTTTTTTTTTTTATTATCCCACTGCCCTCTTTCCTTTCTCTACTTTTTGAATTCGATATAATTTCTTCCCAATCTGGCAATTCCTCCTATCTTTCAACTTTTTTCACTGTCCACCTCCACATCCCAGTCCTTGTCTCTCCAACCGCGACAGGTGCTTGTCTCTTGTAGCTGCCTGTGCCACACACCTGCCATTCCCCATCAGCTTTTAGCTGTGGGCTTAGTCTGACCATTTCGGGGAGTGTTCAGTAGTTACTTCTGGCATTGTTAAGAGACACTTAATTGTAACCACCTACTAAGCACCCCTACTAGTTACCGGCGGTCGTTAGTGCCGTAGGTCAGACCAGCTTTATCAGCGGCAGAGGACGAGGATGTCAGGTGGGTGCAGGGAAATACACAGAGACCGTACCCGTGGAGGAAGTTCTATATTTAACTACACAAAATTATAGTGGACGAATTGTCCAAGAACAATTTTTGGTTGTGGACGAATCGTCTCAAGTTCAGTAGTGGACGAATTTTTAGTGGACGAATCGTCTGTGGACAAAACGTCCAGAGGACGAATCATCTGCATCCCAACGTGAGTGGGTTTACAATTGTCATGATTTCTTTTATTCAAATCATTTCATTTTTTTTTGTCCATTTTGCTATATCGGTGATGAAAGTCTTAGGAGTATGGTATAGCACTTTACTGGGTACTTTGTCGTGAATTTTTTGTTTTTTTACATTATTAATATAAAAAATGCAGACCCTAGTTTCAGCCCCGTGAAAATGGACACTACGTTTGTTGAATCTACAAACTTGTAGAACATTTGGTGGCGCAGTGGTTAAGCCATCGGACTACAGGCTGGTATGTACAGGGTTCGCAGGCCGGTACCGGCTCCAACCCAGAGAGAGTTCTTAAGGGCTCAATGGGTAGGTGTAAGGCCACTACACCCTCTTCTCTTTCACTAACCACTAACCAACTAACAACTAACCCACTGTCCTGGACAGACAGCCCATATAGCTACGGTGTGTGTCCAGGACAGCGTGCTTGAACCTTAAATGGATAGGGGCACGAAAATAAGTTGTAATAAATGAGAACAATTGGATAAAATTACAATAGCGTGAAAGAAGGCTGCTGAGACGGAGAAACACTCTCTAAAAATAGACTACAACTCGTCTCCATAACCCGCTGTCACCACTTCATGGGCTACTCTTTTCGATTAGCAGCAAGGGATCTTTTATATGCACAATCCCACATACAGGGTAGTACATACCACGGCCTTTGATATACCAGTCCGTAGTGCTTAAACACTAGTGTCTGTTACTTTAACTATTTACTATGAAAACGGTTAAATTTCCCCATCTGGGGCAGACTTTCGCCTCAATACGCTTATGGTTAGATTTAACAAAAACATTACCTCACCAGATATTCATGTTTAGATCCACCCTACACCAAAATTGTCAACATTCGATGATGAATAAATCAATATGCTCTGTCGGTTATATAATATACATACCCAATAGCAAATAATGTGCTGGGGTGTTGTTAAACAAATTTATATTAAGTAAGCTTTACGTAACGACACCACTAGAGCACATTCAAACATTTGGTAAACGCAGTCTTAGAGGTAACCGACTTTCCCACAGCACATACCATAGCCTTTGATATGTCAGTGGTGGGGCCTTGGTTGTGTGATATCTACACGGTAATCTACTTGGGAAACAGACATGACGGGTACACTAGGTATATCTCGTCCGTACACATGCGCGGCATGACGTATCTCTGCTTACAGCTGCAATCTCGTCTGACCATCATATAACATCATTGTAAACATGTAAACACCAAGCACATGTCTACGTCTTATAACCGGCGTCGGTGACATAGTGGTTAAGCTATCGGACTTAAGGCTGATAGGTACTGGGTTCACATCCCGGTACCGGTACCGGTTCTCACCCAGAGCGAGTTTAATGTCTCACTCAATAGATTTAAAGTTTGTTTTGTTTAACGACACTACTAGAGCACAATTAATTATTAATCATGGGGCTATGATTCTGGTAATTCTGGCACGTAGTCATCAGAGGAAACCCGCTACATATTTCCTAATGCAGAAAGGGATCTTTTATATGCATTTTCCCACAGACAGGAAATGCATTTGACCATTTGTGGTGCACTAGTTGTCACGAGAAAAAAATAAATCAAATGAGTGGCTCCACTGAGGTGGTTCGATCCTGCGACGCAAGCACCTCAAGCGAGCACTCAACCGACTGAGCTAAATCCCACCCCTTAAGACCACTACGACGACTTCTCTCTCTCTCTCTCTCTCTCTCTCTCTCTCTCTCTCTCTCTCTCTCTCTCTCTCTCTCTCTCTCTCCTCCCCTCTCTCCCCCCCCTCTCTCTCTCTCTCTCTCTCTCTCTCTCTCTCTCTCTCTCTCTCTCTCTCTCTCTCTCTCTCTCTCTCTCTCTCTCTCTCTCTCTCTCTCTAACAACTAACCACCAACTCGCAGACCTGTAGCGCTAAGACCACATTAAATGCACTAAAGGTGACATTAACAATAAGATCGCTTCTTGGAATAGGCCCCTTGCCAGACAACCGGGACAGCTGATGTGATTGCCCAGGACAGCGTACTTCAACCTTAATTGGATATAAGCAAGAAAATAAGTATAAAGAAACAAAACATTTTTATAAAACGCGTGCGGTTTTTTTATTTTATAGATCAGTTGATTTGTTGCAATATATAAAAGTCGTAGTCATGTTAAAAACTAAATTGTACAAATACAGAGTTTAATAGCAGGACCATCTTAATTCTTTCCATGTGGCTGACTACATTTGTCTGAATACCTAGATTGGAGCTTACAGTCAGTATAAAATACCACATGAAGGAAATAAAAAACTTAATTATATTTAGTACTTTGTTTGTTTTGTTTAACGACACCACTAGATTGATAGCACATTGATTTATTAATCATCGGTTATTGAATGTCAATAGCTTTATTAGATGCTTAAATATTAAATATATATATTCAAGATAGCAACTTAGAAGATGATATATTAGAACAAATAAACCAATACCTCCACTCCAACCTCCACCCTACCCTCAAAACAGACAAATAAACCCAAGAAGAAAACAACGGTTTGATAGTTATTCCAATCAGACAAACGAACCCAAGAAGAAAACAACGGTTTGATTGTTATTCCAATCAGACAAACAAACCCAAGAAGAAAACAACGGTTTGATAGTTATTCCAGTCAGCGGTTTCCCGTCTGCACACAAATTGCATGCCTGTTATCTCGATATGCTCGAACCATAAATATTTATCTCATTATCTTTTTAACAACATGTAACTTTTTTTTTTCTTCTAACTCTGCAACCTATAACATTGTTTATTCTTCTAATTCTGCAATAAGGGACACTTGCGACCTTAACACCCCTACATGAGTGTTTTGATGCAGGTACGATGGAGGATGATGGAGTTTGCTAATGAAACCTAAGTTAATTACAAATAATGCATGTAAGCTGTTAGACATTAACTTGGCACGTGCCAGATGTAAGAGTCAAAACAAGACGTCGTATCAACGAAGCACGCGCCTTGACATGGACAGGAAACTCAAAACAATATGTCAACGATCCGTTACGATCCTTTGTGCTGGCAATAAGAAACCCGTTCTAGGATCTATAGATGCAATGAGCCAAATTTTTTCCAGTATTATTTTCAAGTTTCATCTTTTTTGCTGATTGTCCGTGTTTTAGGTGGGGGGTTTTCCAACTCTCTTGTTGCTATTCTTTCGTCTCCATATTCTTCTCATACTTCTGCTTCTGCTCCACGTCTGTTTCTTCTCCTACTAGCTTCTTGTAGCTTCTTCTTCTAACTTCTAACTTCTAGTCTCTAACTTCTAGCTTTTGACCGGCCTCGGTGGCGTCGTGGCAGGCCATCGGTCTACAGGCTGGTAGGTACTAGGTTCGGATCCCAGTCGAGGCATGGGATTTTTAATCCAGATACCGACTCCAAACCCTGAGTGAGTGCTCCGCAAGGCTCAATGGGTAGGTGTAAACCACTTGCACCGACCAGTGATCCATAACTGGTTCAACAAAGGCCATGGTTTGTGCTATCCTGTCTGTGGGAAGCGCAAATAAAAGATCCCTTGCTGCTAATCTGAAGAGTAGCCCATGTAATGGCGACAACGGGTTTCCTCTCAAAATCTGTGGTCCTTAACAATATGTCTGACGCCATATAACCGTAAATAAAATGTATTGAGTGCGTCGTTAAATAAAACACTTCTTTCTTTCTTTCTTTCTTTCTAACTTCTAGCTTCTTTTTCTAGCTTCTACTAGCTTCTTTACTAACTTCTTCTACTAGCTTCTTCTAGCTTCTGCTAGCTTCTTCTACTAGCTTCTTCTATCTTATTCTTCATCTACTAACTTCTTATTATTCTACTAGATTCTTGTTTTACCAGTTTTTTTCTTTTTTATCTTCTTCTACTGGCTTCTGCTAGTTTCTTCATCTACAAGCTTATTCTACAAGTTTCTTCTACTAGCTTCATCTTCTACTAGCTTCTTCTACTAGCTTTTTCTTCTACTAGTTTCTTCGTCTACTAGCTTCTTCTACTAGCTTCTTCTTCTACTAGCTTCTTCTTCTACTAGCTTCTTATACTAGTTTCTTCTTCTACTAGCTTCTTCTTATACTAACTTCTTCTACTAGCTTTTTCTTCTACTAGTTTTTTCTACTAGTTTCTTCTTCTATTAGCTTCTTATACTAGCTTCTTCTTCTACTAGCTTCTTCTACTGGTTTCTTCTTTTACTAGCTTCTTCTACCAGCTTCTTCTTCTACTAGCTTTTTCTTCTACTAGTGTCTTCTACTAGTTTATTCTTCTACTAGCTTCTTCTGCTACTAGCTTTTTCTTCTGCTAGCTTTTTCTACTAGTTTCTTCTTCTACTAGCTTCTTCTACTAGCTTTTTCTACTAGTTTTGTTTCTTCTACTAGCTTCTACTAGTTTCTTCTACTAGTTTCGTCTTCTACTAGCTTCTACTAACTTTCTTCTACTAGTTTCTTCTACTGGATTCTTCTTCTACTAGCTTTTTCTACTAGTTTCTTCTACTAGCTTCTTCTACTAGCTTCTTCTACTAGCTGTTTCTTCTACTAGTTTCTTCTACTGGATTCTTCTTCTACTAGCTTTTACTAGTTTCTTCTACTAGTTTCTTCTTCTACTAGCTGTTTCTTCTACTAGTTTCTTCTACTGGTTTCTTCTACTAACTGTTTCTTCTACTAGCTTCTTCTACTTACTTTTTCTTCTACTAGCTTCTTCTACTAGTTTCATCTTCAAGTGGATTCTTCTCCTCTTCCTATATGTGGGAAAGATCCATTGCTAACCTATGTGATAAAACAATATTTTATTTATATGTAGCGGCAGTGGGTTACTTCATTCACTCCCGTAGCTCAGTGGTTAAAAGCGCTCGCTTTTTGCGCGGTCGGTGTGGGATTGATCCCCGTTGGTTGGCCCATTGGGCTATTTCTCGTTCCAGCCAGTGCATCACGACTGGTACATCAAAAGCCGTGGTATGTGCTATCCTGTCTGTGGGGTGGTGCATGTAAAAGGTCCCTTGCTACTAATAGAAAAAAGGTAGCGGATTCCTAAGACCATATGTAAAAAATTGACAAATGTGTGACATCCAATAGCCGATGATTAATAATGTGCTCTAGTGGTGCCGTTAAACAAAACAAACTTTAATTTTCTCTCACTTCTGTCCTAGTGTCCTATCTACCAAGTTTAATGTTAGACACAGTTTATGTAAACTATGCTGTCATGTAGTTAAACGCACATTCCTTTCATTTGTATTCTGTATTTGTTTCGCTGTCTACGAGCAGCTGTGGGCAAACTATAAACCCCACTGGGGGTTTCCTGCTGCGATCAGTGCTCCACGACTAGTATATCAAAGGCCGTGGTTTTCTTTGTTCTGGATGTGAGAAAATACATATAAAAGATCCCTTGCTACTAATGGAAAAAATGTAGCGTCTTTCCTCCGAATTACCGAATGCTTTACATTCAGTAGCCGATGATTAATTAACCGACATGTTCTAGTGGTGTCGTAAGACAAAACGCATCTTAACGTTTGTCTTATCAGGTCTGATGCGCGGTCAGTTTGAGATCGATCCCCGTCGCTGGGCCAATTTCGCTGTTTTTATTTCCAGCCAGTGCACCACGACTAGTATATCAAAGGCCGTTGTATGCGTTATCCTGCCTGTGGGATGGTGCATATAAAATAACCCTTGCTACTAATGGGAAAATGTAGCGGGTTTCCTCTCTTAGACTATATGTCAAAAATTACCAAATGGTTGACATCCAATAGACGATGATAAATTAATGAATGTGTTCTAGTGGTGTCGTTAAACACAACGCACTTTAACTCTGGTCTTGTTCACGTGTTTTCATTGAGATAATATTTATGTGGCTTTATATTTCGTTACTGTTTTGATCGCACAGACCAACTGTTGATTTATCTGTACCACTCAAATGATATGCAAATGCGTTTTACCCCCGCGTCACTGTCATCACGGCTCTGACGTGACACATTACGATATGGACCGGCCGTGAGTCTTGTTATGTCGTGAGTGGACTGCACCGTGCATTGGTGCCCTATCAAACTTTTACCCGGCCATCATTTAATTAGTGCGCACTAACACTGACCCAGCCTGTGGATGTAGATAGTCGCCTCCATTCCAGGAGCGGGGCGGGACGTAGCCCAGTGGTAAAACGTTTGCTTGATGCGCGGTCGGTCTAGGATCGATCCCTGCCGGGGACCCATTGGGCTATTTCTCGTTCCAGCCAGTGATCCACAACTGGTGTAACAAAGGCCGTGGTATGTACTATCCTGTCTGTGAGATGGTCCATTTAAAAGATCCCTTGCTGCTAATCGAAAAGAGTAGCCCATGAAGTGGCGACAGCGGGTTTCCTCTCTCAATATCTGTGTGGTCCTTAACCATATGTCTGACGCCATATAACCGTAAATAAAATGTGTTGAGTACGTCGTTAAATGAAACATTTCCTTCGTTCCATCCCAGGAGCAGCACACATACAGATTGAGTGTAGTTTAGGTTCGTATGTAATTGGTATGATTGGGTCGGGATGTGTCCAAATGGTAAAACGCTTGCTTGAAGCGCGATAGGTCTAGGATCGATCCCAGTCGGTGGACCCATTGGGCTATTTCTTGTTCTAGCCAGTGCACCACGACTGGTATATCATTTTCATTTCAACTTATTTTCGTGCTTATATCCAATTAAGGTTCAAGCACGCTGTCCAGAGCACACACGTCAGTTGTCTGGGCTGTCTGTCTAAGACAGTGTGTTAGTTGTTAGTTGGTTAGTGGTTAGTTAGAAAGCAGAGGTTGTAGTGGTCGTGAAAACTCGCCCTGGGTGGGAGCCGGTACCTACCAGCCTGATGTCCGATCACTTAACCACGACACCACCGAGGCCGCTTACTGGCTGATTGTTTTGTTTGGTCGTATGTAACTATTATGGTTGGGGCGGGACGTAGTCCAGTGGTATAAAGCGATCACTTGATGCGCCGTCGGTCTAGGATCGATCCCCATCGGTGCAGTTTAGGTTCGTATGTAATTAGTATGACTGGGGCGGGACGTAGCCCAGTAGTAAAGCGATCGCTTGATGCGTGGTTGGTGTACGATCGATCTTCGTCGATAGGCCCATTGGGCTATTTCTCGTTCCAGCCAGTGCACCACGATTGGTATATCAAAAGCAGTGGTATGTGCTATCCTGTCTGTGGGATGGTGCATATAAAAGATCCCTTGCTACTGATGAAAAAATGTAGCGGGTTTCATATTTTCATATTGTATTTTATGCTATCCCAGTGGATCATTCTAAACGTTGGATGCCAAAGGTACATCTTCACTATCAAAAGCGGCCAATCAAAAATGAAAGTAAGGATGTGACTAATTAGCCAAGTGTAACTTTAATAAACACGTAGGATCCAACCACTGCTGTGGATACATTATTTGATTAAAAATATTTCCCGTCCCAACCAGTGCCCCACAACTCGTACAACAAAGACATTGGTATGTGGTGTCCTGTCTGTAAGAAACTGCATATAAAAGATGCCTTGCTGCTACTGGAAGTAGGTAGCGGGTTTTTTCTTAAAACTATATGTCAGAATGACACAATGTTTGACATTGTGTGGCGGGACGTAGCCCAGTGGTAAAGCGCGTGCCTGATGTGCGGTCGGTCTGGGATCGACACCCTTCGGTGGGCTATTTCTGACTGAAGGGTTTTTGACTTGAATCTATTTTTCTTTTTCTTTCGTGCACAGCCAGATGCTTTTGACTTTTGAGGTTTTCAAAGAACAATGATTATTATGCTACTTTCATTATCGATTGTGAACAAAGTACCTTTTACAGGCATTTTTCTTTTAAAACGATAACAAACACCGTAACCTCTGATAGTATTAACAGAGAAATACCGGTTGTTTAAAAAAAAGGACCATCAGTCGATCGTAAGACTTATCGCATTTCGGTTCGGCCTATTTTGGAGCATGGTTTAAATTAAAATTACGCCATTGACGACGCACTGTGCATTCACAACAATTCCGTTTTCATTATGGAGATTACAAAAAGAAACATTGCTTTCACAAACGATTTGTTTTATAATTAGGCCTGACGCAAACAGATTCCATTTTTGGATTCCATTCTAAATTTAGGTAAAAGAAAGAAATGTTTTGTTTGATGACGGACTGGAAACATTTTTGATGACGGTAATATGGCGTCTGACATATCGTTAAGGACCAAAAAGACAATTAGAAAGGAAACCCGCTGATACCAATTTATATGTACCAACCCATAGGCAGAACCACGGTCTTTGAAAGAAATGTTTTATTTAACGACGCACTCAACAAATTGTATTTACGGTTATATGGCGTCAGACATCCACAGTATTTGTTGCACCATTTGCGAAGCATTAGCTGGAATGGGGAAAATTAGTTAAAATAATAATACTTCTTGTACTGACTCTCAATTTAATACTTCTTTTTAAAACTTAAAATGGAAATCTCTATAGCATTATTACCCCGCCATCATGGACACATTTATTTTAGGCAATCGTGAACCTTCAAACGGTTTCCATTAATTTTACTGTGCGAATGATATAATGTAAAATGTACAAGTTAAAAGCATTTATAGTCTGTGGTCTTATTTAATTGAAAACCATGGTAATTCTGGTGTCCCATTCGTCGTGTGGTATTCTATCAATCAGGGGGCGAAATCTAGCTCAGTCGGTTGAGCGTCCGACTGATGTGCTTGGATCGAACAATCAAACCCTTTTTGGGTCCATTTTGTTATTGATTTTCCTCATTCCAACCAGAGCACTGGTATATCAAAGGTCTTGGTATGTGCTGCCCTGTTTGTGGAAAAGTGTTTCTTACACGCCAGTGTAGGAGATGACCCATGGTAGATCAAATCGTCTCTAACTGTGACCAGCTGCTCCATAGTGTTCACCTGATCATCAGAGTCATAACTGCCAGTGATATAAGGACATCCGAAATAGATTGTTTTGTGACGTGTAACCTGAAACTGATTATAGTATGACGCGTTAGTTAACTGCGTCTTGAGTGCCATAAATATGGTTTTGTTGGAAAAAAACAACAACAACCTGGAATACTACATTCGTATGTTTTTTTTTTATTGCAAACATATTTTATTGTACCAAGAACAAAAGGATTGGGCACAAGTTTGAAAACTTACGAGGCCCTCTTCTATATACATACAATATACTTGGCGACCTATATTACATAGCTGTAAATATAAACTACATGTATACATTCAATGATAACCAGTGCAAGGAAATGTATTGTATACAAAAGAATGTAAAGGAAAGAAAAACAAATATGATACAAAAGATTACACAAATAGTACATCACGTGCAGTTAAATTCGCTATCACATTTACAAATAATCCTTTTGGTAATTTAAATAATACTTTATTAATCAAAACGATGAGGGTTTTTATTATATATATTTGAACATAAGTAAATATTTCTTTATTATTGGCATCGCTTAATGTGCTTATACCATATAACAGTAACTGTAAATCTATTGGTTGAAAAAGCTGTAAGGAATTACATAGAATCAGTCTCTGTTGTTCATATTGTTTACATTGTAAGAAAAAATGGATATTGTTTTCTAATCTGTATCCACAGCTACATGAAGGGTCTGTGGTAAGTCCACATCTGTACAAATCGGCGTTTAAAGGGCTACATCCATATCGTAATCTAGTATGCAATATATTTTCTATTCTTTTTCCACAGGAAAAATAATATGGAACTTTATTTACCACTGGTGTCACTGCTTTTTGAAAGACGATATTGTTTCACACTTTTTAATTGCTGGGCTTAAATTATTCCATAAATCAATTGCTGAATAAATAAATGATGATTTTAATAAGCAGGTTCTAGCAAAAGGTGTAGATATGTCCTCCCGATTTCTTAACATATAAGGAACCCTTTCTTCCAATCTTTGTGGAATACAATTAGTTAAGAAATCGGGAGTCATTCCTTTCATTATTTTAAACATTGTACACAGTTTTTTTGTTTTTCTCCTTTCACTAAGTGTTGTAAGACCGGTTTCAATAAACAGCGAATTACGTGAAGCAAATATAGGAATGCCAGTGATTACCATTGCAGCTTCTAGTTGTACCTTTTCTAAATTATCTGTGTTTAATTGGAAACAGCCATCCCAGACCTCTGAAGCATATTCTAGGACGGGACGAATGAAAGTATTGTATATTCGCATTAGAGTTTGACGATTTAATAACAGTCTGTATTTCCTTAATACTGAGATCATTACCGATGCTGATGTGCATACATTTTGAATATGACTAGACCATTTTGCATCATCTGCTAAAGTTAAACCTAAATGTTTATGCGTTTTTGATTTGTTTAAAGTTGTGTCACCAAATACGAGAAATGGTTTATTAATTAATTTGGTTAGAGAAAACAATAATACATTCGTTTTATTTGGGTTAAAGGTAACTAACCATTTGTTTGACCATTCATAAAGTTTCAACAAATTAATGTTTAGATCGCGTTCTATAATTGAAATATCATTTGACGATATTCCAATACTTGTATCATCAGCAAATAGCCTTGTTACACAGTCTAGTTCATCAGCAATATCGTTAACATAGATCAAAATTCGTATGTGCTAGATACCATTTATTTTACAACTCGTTGTTTAAAAATGTATTCAATTGCTTTCGCTCGTTAGATACGCTTTTTAAAACAACTCGTTATACGATAAATGGTATCAAACGGCCAAACATATGTAGTATTCTCTCTATATACAAGATTCCTTGCAGATAATGGAAAAAAATATATAGCGTGTTTCCTCCAAAGACAATATTGTCAGAACTATCAAATATTCGACACCCATATAGCCGAGGTTTACTCAATAATTAAATGTCCTTTAGTGGTATCGGTATACATAACGAACTGTAACGTTATATCACTTTACGTATAAGTTATTCACAGAGTTAGACCAAACCATGACTATAAACATCATGCTTGTACACACACACACACGTTATTTGATACCTATAGCTGTGTAAGTTTCTTCAATGGTATTAGTCACCCCTACTGAGAAGGTGTTGGTCAACACTATACACACATATAAAACACCCAGCGAAGTGATAAAACATATCAACGATGCGATATTAACTTGGGCATCATGAATCACCGTAAAACGGGTATAAAGTGACAGGTGCCGACATTGTCCGCGCTTAACTCTTGGCGGCAGTGACTAACGATTTCTATTGGACAAAGGTATTAAATGTAATTTCTCCAGATGTAGGTAAGCGTAGGTAAAACGAGTTGAAGCAGAGTGTGTGCTGCATACTGAAGGTAAGTGGGCGCGTTTTAAAAATGTGTTTTGTTCAACTACACCACTAGAGAACATTGATTTATTAAAGGGACATTCGTGAGTTTGCTGTATTGTAAGATGTTTCTACGATTAAACTTACATGTTAAATATATTTTCTGGTTTAGAATATCAGTGTCTTTATATTCAATGTGTTTCTGGTAGTCTTAATATTTGTAGGAAGCCAAAACTGGATTTTGTCTTCAAATAATTTCGTACGTACGAAAAAATACATTTCAGGAAATAAAATGAAATTTAACCTAGTACAAATATTAGAACGGTCAGAAACACGTTTATTATACAGTCACTAATATATTATGCAGAAAATATCTTTGATATGTAATTACAATCATTAAAAAGTCTCTATTAGTCGATAACATCTTAAACATTGCAGCAAACTCAGGAATGTCCCTTTAATCGTTAGCTACCGAATGTCAAATGTGTGGTATTTCTGACATTGTCTTGGAGGAAACACGCAGCATTTTGTTTTCCATTAGCAGCAAATACTTCTTTTTATATACACTTTCCCACAGTCAGGGCTGCACAATGAGAGAATATGTCTACCGAGGGTGTTTGATCGTACTATCCTAGCACCTCGGGCGTGTTTTAGACGTGTAGAAATACTACTTTGAGGATAACCGATGATGGTGTCTAGCGAAACTGCGCGGACAGTTTGGAATTTTAAAGTGGAGTTTAAACCATGATCTTGAATATATTATTATTATTATTTAATCGTTAAGGTTAGTCCATCTACATTAATCTTCTTACCATTGCGTGTCATTCTTCCAACGTGTCATTCATCCATATTCTTTGACCATTGTTGTTGATCTGTGGTGTTTAAAAACGTATTTTAGGTCTCGAAAGCGGGGCGCTATTTCACTCTCAGGTTTTACATAGTGACAAAAAACATGGCGTCAGATTTGTATAATGTACGAAGGCAGCTAAAACCAGCAGTACACACACGTTCGTTACAACCTTAGTTGTATTTATATTTCACAAATTCACATTAGCAAACGATCTTGTAATGTTGTGCGGTGAGGTTATAACTTTAAACAATTCGGCGAAGTGGATGGTCGTGTAACGTTTATGCAAAATACGGTGAGTTGCTTAAAGAACATAACTGATACCGGGCCCAAGGGGACATACCGTTCCTAGTACTATTATTACCCCAGCAGTCACTCATAAGGGGGGAATATTTTTCATATTTTCTCAGTGGAAAATATTCTGCATTGGTGTAACGAACAATACTATTGGACGATTTGACGTTTGCAAACCAATGACCTTGTCGATACTAAATATGACGTCATCACCATTTGGCAAACACACACAATGACGTCATGTAGTTTAAAGAGTTTGCGTTTACGACTCTCTGTTATTGGTGTTTAATGTACAATAAAATGTCAGTTTAATGAAATTCATTATAGATTTTGTACCAGAATAAAGAGAACTTCTGTTTTTGAAAAGTATCCATGAACATGATTAAATTACAAAGTTATAGCAATACGTAAAGACTTTAAGTGGGTCGAAATTAAAGGCTTTTAGAGAGAGAAAAAAATGCTGGCGGTAATAAATAGAATAATAAACTCGGTACCAATTATTATCAAATTCGCTAAAGCTCGTAAATTTGACATAAATTTGATAATAACTCATAACTCGTTTATTATGGGGAAAGAAGAATAATCTTTCCCCAGGGAAAGAAAAACAACAACATTAATGTTCTTCCCCTAGACATCTTTTGATGACAAAATCAGTGCTTCAGTATAGGCTTTGACGTCACAACAACAACCACGGTGGCATCATGTCAGCAACTAGCGTCATCAACAATACATACGTACGTCACAGTTATGACACAACGCTGTCTCTTGTTCTCAACTTGCAAACTTATTTCAATAACTAACAGGGCCCGTGCTTATTAAACTCCAGACTCACTCTCTAATGACGTCACATGCATACAATTTGTATAGCGTTGTTATGACATTAGTGTCTCAGACTCTATTATAGTCTTGCATTTAGACCAAAGGTTTTATAAGCACCAGACCAGTATCGTTTGAAAATCTTCCATAAAATGATAAAAATTGATAATGTATAATAAATCGAATACCCAACTCGCTACTCGGCAATACCGTTTATCTTGCACTCGTGAATTGGTGATGTTCTTCCCTCATCAAAGGCTCGCAGCTCGTTGAGTATTCTCTAAAGTAAAGTAAAGTTTGTTTTAATTATAGGAAACCCGCTGTCGCCACATAGGCTACTCTTTTACGACAGGCAGCTAGGGATCTTTTATTTGCGCTTCCCACAGGCGGGATAACACAAACCATGGCCTTTCTTGAACCAGTTAATGATCAATGGTCGGTGTAAGTGGTTTACACTTACCCACTGAGCCTTGCGGAGCACTCATTCAGGGTTTGGAGTCGGTATCTGGATTAAAAATCCCATGCCTCGACTGGGATCCGAACCCAGTACCTACCAGCCTGTAGACCGATGGCCTGCCACGACGCCACCGAGGCCGGTGGTGCGCATAAAAGACCCCATGCTACTAATTAAAAAATGTAGCTACTAATTAAAAAATGTAGCGTGTTTCCTCTCTAAAACTGTATGTCAAAATATTGAGCTTATTTTTTTAAAACTCAGAACGTTTCTTCGCTGGTACTATAATTATCTCTATTCTAATTTGAAATGTTTTTCTTTTAGTTTGTCTGAAACAAACTATAAATATTTTTTCTAAGAACTGTCATTATGGTGACGTCAGTTAGGAATGATAACCATTTTAAACAACACTTTTTTTTTTATCCCAATATCGGATATCTGGATTAAAACCCCCATGCCTCGACTGGGGTCCGAACCCAGTACCTACCAGCCTGTAGACCGATGACCTAACCAAGCCCGGTATATTCTCTAAAGAGTAACAAACATTTTTCTACCACACTATATCCATTAAAAAACCCGTATTGTGGTCATCTTAGAGACAGCCATGTAATCAACTATTACCAGATTGCAAAACAACGATCATCTCTTATATAGCTCTTTATCTGCATTAAATGATGTGCGCCTTTCTGATTTTATTGTGATTGTAATAGGTATGTTAACTTTATCATACATTTGAGAATTTCGATAACTGACAATGTAATAATAATAACCCTAACTGGATCAACTGACTGCGCAGTTTTCAAGTTGATCAGTGAGGAGTCGACGCCATCATGGCTATTGCGTCTGGGACCCAGTGCGATTGCGAAACATCCCTAACACTATACATAACAGTTTTACATATTTGATTACATTTCTGTCGTTGCGGGATATTCAGATGTGATAAACTTTAATTATTTCCCAAGCATGCATTGCTTTGTCTGCCTGTAACGATGGGTGGGGGGGGGGGGGGGGGGGGGGGGGGGGGGAGGGCGGTGGAAGGGGGGGGGGGGGGGGGTTTGTAGCTCAGTACTCAGAGGTTATGGTAAACGGATCGACAACCATGGTATACCTGCTGGGGTTTTCGTTTCCCTGTAAGTGCCATTAATCACGATGGTGCAAGGGGAGGGGGAGGGGGGCATCATCGTGGAGTTTTCCCACGATAACGATGAACAGAGCACACAAGCATCAGTGTCTCTTAAAACGTTTTAAAATGAGTTAAGCAAAAAAACAACGATATGTTTTTCCTCATTCTCTCTCTGTGTTTTTCTTAGTGTAATCATGGCCTACGTGTTTGACGATTCTATTAGTTGTTTCTAAGATTTCACCAAAAATATTTTTATTAAAAATTGTATTATTTGTATTAGATGTTATTTATTTATTGTTTCATTCATTCATTCATTCATTCAGTCAGCCAGTCGTTCATTCATTCAGTCGTTCGTTCATTCATTCATTCATTCATTCATTCAGTCAGTCAGTCAGTCAGTCAGTCAGTCAATCGTTCGTTCATTCATTTATTTCAATAAGTGCACCGCGACTGTGGCCATCGTGTGTGCTGTCATGTGTATAAATAAAGTGCATACAATATCTTTATTGGCGCTATTTGGTAGGTAACGCCTAAGAGGTTTTCTTTGCATGGTCTAGCTCAAGTGTCGCCATAACCAAATTATGTTAGGCACACAAAAAACCCACAAAAAAACCCACAAAAAACCCCCCAATAAATCCCACAAAAAACCCGGCTGTAGTCACCAAATAATTATATTATTCCTTTCTTTTCTTTCCCCAAAATAACCTTTTCTGTGTACGCCTGAAACCTGCTGAACCAGACATCTCTGGTAAGCAGTCACTTGTCCAAAGAGTCCACGTTACTGTTTTCACAAATTTCCTAATACTAATGCCTGGATTTAGATGTTCGTGAGTCATATTTGGCGAGGCGGAGGGTAGGGGGTGCAGGAAAACAGGGGGTAGAGTCCTCCCCCCTAAAATAACCAAGATCGCCCTTTTTAATTTAAAAATGACTTTGTTTCTCTAGCTGTAGAAAGCCCTATGACCCTTATATTACTGTCTTCTGTTGTCTTTTTTGTCCCCCCCCCCCCCCGTGTATTTCGCTAGGTACGCCACTGCTGTTCTTTAGCTACGTGACACTGTGCTGCCCAGCAATGCAGTTCCATTAAGTGGATGCTGTGGGGCCCTGGTTGAACCCCGTGCACCTACTCACTGGGAGTGTTGATTAAACAGCCAGGGGTCCCAACCTCCTCACCGCTGGGAGATCTGCAGGAGGTAAACGATCAGTTAACCGATATTCAGTCTTAAAGCTTTCTTGTGTACATCCTTTTAGAACTGGCTTTTATCCCCGTGCACCGAAACAGACGCGCCGAACTCGATCGTTGTTTTTGATACCAGTCTAGCCTTATACCAGTATACACGTTCACTAAAGTTGGTAGATAGTTTGTTCATCAAAATTTAAAGGTATTAAATAGCCCGATAAAATACGTGGCTGTTAGATACCATTATGTTATAACAAGTTGTTTTAAAACGTAACTAATGAGCAAAATAGACGGGATTTATCGCAGTCGGTCGAGTGCTCGCTTGAGATGCGTGCATAGCAGGATCGAACCACCTCGGTGGATCCGTTCAACTGATTGTTTTTGTTCTCATTCCAACCAGTGGTATGTGCTTTCCTGTCTGTGGGAAAATGCGTATAAAAGATGCCTTCCTGCATTAAGAAAACTAACGAGTTCCCTCTAATGACTACGGATCAAATGTGTGACATCCAATAGCTGATGGTTACTTAATCAATGTGCTCTAGTGGTGTGGTTAAACAACACAAACTTTAAGTACTGAGTAAAAGTGAGCTGGATACGTTTTTAAACGAGTTGTAAGATAAATATTATCTAACGAACACGAATATACACATCCTCAAACACAATGTTTAAAACAATTTAAACGACTTTTCCAATTAAAATGTATTTGCGTTTATGCGTTATAGAGCAATCAGTTTAATGTTAACGTATACGTCATAGAGCTATCAATTTCGACAGTGCCTATTTGATTGGATGGTATGTATTTAAATCGATGACACATATGTATGTTATTGGCGTGTGTTATTATACATGTTTTTCTTTCTCGATTAACCTACCTGCTATCAATAGTTTGCTTTATAATTGAATTACGGCTACATAGGAATACATCAGAAGATAAAAGCGTTACTCTTTAATTAATGATATCTGTTTAAAATGTTCGCAAAACGTCTTACGTTTTTCTACCGTATGATTAGGCCATTCTAAATTAAATGCTAACTTTTAATGCATTATGTGCTTTTTTTTGTACAAAGAGGCGCGAGGTGGGGGAAGGGTGTATGGGTTAAATGACATTTTTAATTATTTAAAAAAAAATTCTTCAGGACATTGGAAATATCGCACATCGAGTTAAACTGTTTTTGACTATGACAAAAACGGGGGATGGGCAAGGATAAACATCAACAATTTATTATAATATTATAATGACCGTATGGCAAAAGGGGCTGGACGTAGCCCAGTGGTAAAGCATTGGCTTGAGGCGCGGTCGGTTTATGATCGAATCCCGGCTATTTCTCGCTCCAGCCAGTGCACAACGACTGGTACATCAAAGGCCGTGATGTGTGCCATCCTGTCTATGGGATGGTGCATATAAAAGATCCCTTGCTGCTAATCGAAAAGAGTAGCCCATGAAGTGGCGACAGAAGGTGTGTTGAGTGCGTCGTTAAATAAACCATTTCCTTCATTTATGGCGATACTTCGTTACTCCTACTGATTGGCAGCAAGGAATCTTTGATATGCATTTTCCGACAGACAGGACAGTATGTACCGCGGTCTTTGAGATACCAGACGTGGAACACTGACTGGAATGGGGGAAATGCAATTATATGGATACACGGTGTGGGATCGATCCTGTAACCTGTCGCATCTCAGAGGAGCGTTCTAGATCTATCTTCGTCATATGAATGTTAACATGTGGCAGTCCTCCTATATTGAAAACACCTCCCCAGTGATTCATGGGGCACTCACGATGTTCTCAAAACTTACTGTGGACTCTGCCTTGTGCAGAGATACGGTTTTACTTTAGGTGTTAAGACTCCACGTCTGAGATACAAACCGTCCACTAGATCTGGCGATGTCAGAGGTGAAGTCCGGGATAGGCGTGCCTGAACCTTTTGGATATGGACACGTAAAAAAAAAGAGTTCACTTAAGTTCACTAGATCTGGAATTCTTCCGGTGAAAGACAAGTGGCAAGCCACAATCCATCATCGCTTAATTAATCACTGCAACATATCCGACTGCATGAGAAGATGTTCGTTTTTTTACTTTTACTGACATAACTACCGACATGCAACCCCATTTGTCAGTAACAGTAGAGGCTTTGCGGGGATTTATTGTATTAAGAGTGACCAACAGCTGCTAAAGCAAATTAAGTTTTAAATAAAATACGATACGAAAAAAGGTTTACGAGTAAAATTCCCTTTTTTTTTCCTCATCATGTTTTTATTAACTCGTTGAACAGTTATAAATATTTGACATCTCATGTCGCATGTCTGAAAATAGTTCTTACTATTTAATTTTTAATAAGGTAGAACCTTTGTAATCTGGCTCTGAAAATAGAATAGAGTCTATCACCATAACGTTACTTCTGAAAGGTACGTGTGTTTTAAAATTATGAAAAATACATTTCTTGATATTATTCACCAGGATAACCAAAAACATTTCTGATTTTCAGAAATGGATAATATAAAACAGAACTGTAACTAATGTCCGATTTCAACTATCAAAAACGGCTCTAATAGTGAATAATATGCCGTGGTGTTTACAAACTAGGTTCTGAGACTTTAATGGAAACAAACGTTTAACACGTGCAACTATTAAAAACAGGATATCTACAGGCTATTGTGTTTAATCCAGACAGAACGTATTGAAAACGGATGCACAATGACTTAAATTAGATTTATTACCAAACGATGAAAACATCACAGCTATCCTAGTTTGCAGTAACCTACACCACCACGTCTGTTTGAACCAAGACGCAGGTAACTGAATACACGACGCATGAGCTAGGTCACCAGGGGCGGGATGACACATGGAGGCGCCGTGTCACCGGGGGACGGGGGATGTCACCTGGATGTGAAGTGTCACCTGGAGGCGGGGTATCACCTGGAGGCAGGGTATCACCTGGGGGCGGAGTATCACCTGGAGGCAGGGTATCACCTGGATGTGAAGTGTCACCTGGAGGCAGGGTATCACCTGGATGTGAAGTGTCACCTGGAGGCGGAGTATCACCTGGAGGCAGGGTATCACCTGGGGGCGGAGTATCACCTGGAGGCAGGGTATCACCTGGATGTGAAGTGTCACCTGGAGGCGGGGTATCACCTGGATGTGAAGTGTCACCTGGAGGCGGGGTATCACCTGGATGTGAAGTGTCACCCGGAGGCGGGGTATCACATGGATGTGAAGTGTCACCTGGAGGCGGGGTATCACCTGGGGGCGGGGTATCACCTGGGGGCGGGGTGTAGCTTAGTGGCACAGCGCTCGCCTAATGAATCATCGGTCTCTATCCAATCCAGTGTCTGGAACTCATGTAATAATACAATCCAATGCCTGCTTACTGTTGTTTTCTCCCATCCAATCCAGTGCCCGATGCTAGGTACTTCAAAAGCTCGTGATATGTACTGTTCTGTCTGTGAGAAATAAATTAAAAAGTATGATTCTCTCCATCTCTGGTCGTCTCCTACCTCTCTCTCTCTCTCTCTCTCTCTCTCTCTCTCTCTCTCTCTCTCTCTCTCTCTCTCTCTCTCTCTCTCTCTCTCTCTCTGTATTTCTCTGTCTCTCCCGTTTGTGGTTTGCGTTAGGTTTAGGGGCTAGGATTGAGGTTAGGGATGGAGTTGAGTTAGGGTTTGGGTTGGGATTGGCAGCTAGTTACAAAACGTATTTTACGATGACAGCTCCAACATGTAACTTGATCAGTTTTATCGGAGAAGCAATCCACTCTGTTATAAATGTATTGTGAACATCACCACACATTTTTATATAGCTTCTCGTTTGAACAAATATATAACAATGTAAATAGGCCCTAAGTTTGGTAGGTATTGGCTTTGTATCCAACTACCAGTGCCAGGCCAGAGTTTAAAGTTGTATTTGTGTTTTGTCGTATCTACTATCCTGATTGTGCAATAATGCATATAAAGGATCCCTTGCTGCTAACTGAAAAAAGGAAGCCAAGGACTGGCAACATCAGGTTTCATCTCTCATTACAAAAATAAATTAAAATACATGAAATGATTACCAAGGCGTGCATTGACTGCAGCAGTTGTTTCATTCATTTAATTTCAAAGTAAATTATTTTGGTTCTCATACCCTAGACACACACGTCCACTATGTGACCCGTCTGTCTGCCTGTCTTCAGGACAATAGGTTAATGACTAATTGTTAATAAGTGCTCGGCTGGGGAAGTGCATATAAAAGATCCCTTGTTACTATTGGAAGTTTGTAGCGGGTTTCCTCTCTAAGACTCCATGTCAGAGTTACAAAATGTTTCACATCCAGTAGTCGACGATTAATCAATCAATGTGCTCTCGTGGTGTTGTAAAAAAAAAAACTTTAATTGTTAATAAGAGAGAAGTCAGTTTGATGGCCATACACCTTACCACTGAGTCCTTAAAACAATTCTTCTACAGGGATGCGAGCCCAGTGCCGACCAGCCTTAAATCCGGTGGGTACGCCACAGAGGTCGGTAATTTGAATGAATTTATTTTCTATTAATACCAAGACGTGCATTATCGGAAGCAGTTGTTTGGCGTTTCCGTCATTTAGCAATAAAACTGTGTCTGTGTGTGTATTCCATTACGTACTTTACTCCGCAGGGTTCGAGAAATCAATAGCCCGTCTTGCGCGTAATATGCCGTTATTAATGACCTCTTTTGAAGCGTATAATTGTTAGGTCTCAGCACGTGTTAGTTTGATCCTTGCTTTAAATTGCCGATTTCACGGATAGTAAATATGGTGATGGAGCGCAACGCTAATGTGTTCGAATAGTCGGACCAGTCTATCAACTTCTAAGCCAGTCTACCATAAACTGACGTAATGAACGGTGTCGTATTAACAATTTTTGTAAAATAAAAAATATATGAAAAATTCCTACAAAATCCCCAGCTTACATACGTTTGTAACAAATTGTAACGATTTTATTTATTATTATCAAATTTTTTTTGGTACAAAATTAATTTCAAACTGAACTTCAAAGTCCAATACTAAACATTTTTTGTATGATACAACTGAAACTTTGCTACATCAAAGGCAGCGAGGGCAGGTGCTCTTATTTATGGGTTTATTGGGAGCGTTAAAAAACTACAGTGATGTTTGTGCCAAAAAACGCACGGAAGTGAAGTATTAAAAATGCTTTAGCCACAGTCGAATGGTCTTGAATGGTGTGATGTGTTGGTTGTACGTTACCCAAGGGTATTGTTGGATCAATTGTTATTAACGGTTAAACATTAGGTATATTTACATGTTACACCATATTGGCTACTTAGCATCATAGAATCATTTATATGCACTTTCACCACATTTGCATCAACCATTGTTTTTGACAGTATGGAGAGAGAGAGAGAGAGAGAGAGAGAGAGAGAGAGAGAGAGAGAGAGAGAGAGAGAGAGAGAGAGAGAGAGAGAGAGAGAGAGAGAGAGAGAGAGAGAGAGAGGCAATCAGACATAAACACAGATTGAGAATGAAAAGAAAAGTTGTGTATCTCAGCATATTTTTAGCTATGGCTATTACGATTTCTAATATATGGGTCTTGAGAATGAAACCAATGTAAGAATGAAAACAAAGACAGAAAGAAATGGAATGAACAAAGCATGAAAGAAAGAAGGCGGGAATGAAATATTTTTGTCCTAACACCCAGTTAACTTTTTTGGGCAGATACGATTTTGAATACGATAATGGTTTGTCTTCAGATTTGAGGCAGATTTTGTGTTGCAGTAGAAATCGAAAATTACATTTGTCCAGCTTGAATGTTGATTAAGACTCATTCTGCTCGTCCTAAAATTTATTATATCTAAAAGTATTTGAAACAAATTGAAAAAAATCACCACCTGACACACACACACACACACACACACACCAACACACACACACACACACAAAATAATAAAAATACCACTCCCCCCAAAAAAATAAATAAATAATAATAATAATAAAAAACCAAAAAAAACCCGTTATGCTTTAAAGAGATAAACTCATCCAATAAAACAAAATGAAAACGAGACAAAACTAAAAGAAGAGAATACTCGACCTCCGTACTTAATCATCGTTTGTGTCTCTGTAATGAGTGTCTGTAGATCGAAGCTCATCCACTAGAATCCCTTCCATGAACGGAGATTTGACGAAACAAAGCAAACTGTGATACGGAATCGCCACGACTCGTTTAGCGGATTTCGACGAGTTAGCCCAGACCTCTACGTGATCCTTGGTGTCAATAACCGCAGATCAATAACGCTGAAGCGAGTGGGACATTCGGCCTGGACCTTAACGTCTCCCTCTCTGTGATCTGTCCATTTTCCCCAGCTCTCCAGTTTGATGAGGGAAATTCACTTTTAAAAGATTTTCCGATCGCTGGCGTGAGAATGTAGCAACGTGGACCTTGATAACTAATTAAAAAACTGTTTAGACTCTTATCTGCTAGTTGAAGGTCGCATCTTCGATTTTTATCATCACAATCACCACCACCACCGTCGTCGTCGTCGTCATCATCGTCGTCATCAACAACCTCATCTTCGACATTATCATCATCATCTTAATCACCATCATCGTTAATGATGTTCAGCATCGTCATCATATTCTTCATCATATATCACGTACAGAACGATCTCAAGTAGAAGTTTATAATGTTGGTGGTTAGACCAAAGTCAAATTATCATTAGATCATGTATTGTAATACCATTCATCATTATTTGTCTGTAAGCAGGGGTAGATACGATATTTTCTAGGGAGGGGGTGCAGTGCAATATTCAGGGAAGGGGTTGTAACGTTTGAAAAGGGTATCCACAGTATTCAAATGTGGATTAAAAACATAGCAATCTCTGTGTGTCTCTCCACCCCACCCCACCCCCCGCTTGCCCCTCTCTCTATGTCTGTCTCTTGGAGTTCATGACATTTAAGCAGTGATCGTTTCGATTTATATCGGGTTGCGTGTAAACACGCACCGTGGAAGTAGATGAATCCATCTCGCGTGCGTCCTCCTGCCTTGTGCGTGCCTTGAGCTAATTAGAAATCTTCAATACACAGACGGCTTTTATTGCGTTCGTTAACGCTCGTCTACTATCTGCTGCACCGAAACGGAAAGACGCGCCGTATGATCGTTACAATGCAACTAGACAAAGTGGTGTCGCTTTAGCGCGAGTGTATTCTGAGGAGGCTGCCGGACTTTGTCCGTCCCTCACTGGACACACAGGATTCCCTCTTCTCTGCCAGTGTTCCATATCAAATCTGAACGTATCGTATTCCGATATCAAAATCGTATCTCTGCACAAGGTAGAGTCGAAAAAAAGTTAGGAAAAGTAGTGATTGCTTCCATGATCCACTATCAGGTGCTCGTCTTTAGGAGGACCGCCACAACCCTAGGAGTTACGTAATATCGAAGTGTATATTATGACGGACCACTGTCGGCTAAGTACTATGAGTAAGGCTAGCTTGTATCTGAGGCCGGCACCTGTGCCCACGACAGGCGTGCGCTACAACAGCTTGCTCTGAACGTGCACGTAAAACCCTTTGACCTTGACCTTGATCTGAGTTACCATACGTAAAACGATTATTTCGCTTCCTGTAGAGTAGGGTTGTTGTCATTTGCGTAGCGAGGATTTTCATATTAGGGAGACACCCACATTGGAGGGGCACCCTCTTTCTATGGGTCGTGTTATGGGACGGTAGGCAAATAAACAAGTTTGTTTTGTTTACAACACCACTAGAGCACATTGCTTTATTAATTATCAGCTAATGGATGTTAAGCATATGGCGATTTTGACACAATAATAGAGAGGAAACCCGCACATTTCTTTTTTCATTAGTAGCAAGGGATTTTTTATATGCACCATCCCACATACAGTATAGCACATACCACGGCCTTTGATATACAAGTCGTGGTGCACTGGCTGGGACGAGAAATATCTCAATGGGCCCACCGACGGGGATCGATCCTAGACCGACGGCGCATCAAGCGAGCGCTTTACCACCGGGCTACGTCCCGCCCTTGCAAATGTAAAAGGTGGTGGGGAAAAAAGAGATGTGATTGTGTGTGTTGGGGTGGGGTGGTGGGGTGGGGTGGTGGGGGGTGGGGTGGGGGGTGTGTTGGGGTGGGGTGTTGGGGTGGGGTGGTGGGGTGGGGTGTGTTGGGGTGGGATGGGGTGGGGTGGTGGGGTGGGGTGTGGTGGAGTGGGGTGGGGTGGGGGGGTGGGGTGGGGTGGGGTGGGGTGGGGTGGGGTGGCACATATGGCTACGCTAGTGATAGTAGAGTGTCGTAGGAACTACCCATCTGTTCTTGAATTCACCAATCCGTTCTTCTGTCCGTCTGTTCATCCATCACTGTATGATTACCAAAAATAGTTGTCCATCCATTTGATCTGTTCATTAACTAAACTACTATATGAAATCACTTATTTAGCACTTTAACGAATGGGTCAGTGTACGGTTAATTGGGTAGTACTTTCAGTTTCTTCATTAGGAGAAGTTTTCCTCCTTTGATAACCAATTCATATTGGCTTCGTCAAAACGTTCGTTAATTTCCGTGACCTTCCGGTGACTTAAGAAGCGGTGGTCAAGATCCCAGTTGGATAAAATCAACAGGCTGTACCTCATCAACACTGGTGTCTAATAGACTAATTGACTAATATTTACCTGTCAATGGGATCGATGTAGTTAAAATGTTTTTCAGGATATCATGTGACAACAGACTAATTGTAGGTTTTTGCGATTTCGTCTCACTATGTTGACAACACGCGTGAACATTTATTTTGTTTACGTCTGCTGCGTAGTTTTTCGCGGAGGACAGGGACTTAAATCTACGTCTTTGACAGATGTTTGGCTAAGGGGGGAATTTACGACAGGTGATCATTGCGCTTTTAAAGCGACATACCCTAGTTTTTAAAGACCACGGCGTATTTTTCACTATTAGAGCTGTTTTTAGATATACACATAGCTGACTTTGTTTAACAACACCACTGGAGCACATTGATTTATTAATCATCAGCTATTGGATGTCAAACATTTAGTAATTTTGACAGAGAGAAAACCTGTTATATTTTTGCATTAGTTGCAAGTAATCAATTTATATGTAGCATCTCATAGCACATAGGGGCGAGACGTAGCCCAGTGGTACAGCGCTCGCTTGATGCGCGGTCGGTTTGGGATCGATCCCCGTCAGTGGGCCCATTGCGCTATTTCTCGCTCCAGCCAGTGCACCACGACTGGTACATCAAATGCCGTGGTATGTGCTATCCCTTGCTGCTAATCGAAACCCGTGAAGTGGCGACAGCGGGTTTCCTCTCTCAATATCTGTGTGGTCCTTAACCATATATCTGACCCCATATTACCGTAAAGAAAATGTGTTGAGTGCGTCGTTAAATAAAACATTTCCTTCCTTCCTTCCCACCCATAACACATATAACTGCTTTTGATATATCAGTCGTGGTGCATTAGCTGGAACAAGTAATAACCCAATGGGCTCACTGATGAGGATCGATCTTAGACCGACGGCGCATCAGGCAAGTACTTTACCAGTGGGCTACACCCCCCCCCCCCCCCCCATCCCCATCCCCATTCCCATTCCCATTTTTGAACAATTGAAATAAGATATTACTTAGATTTCATTGTTTAGACTATTCGTTTCCGTACATCCGAAATGTTTCTGGTCATCTTGGTGTATTTAATACCACAAAATAAATATTTCGTATTAAGAAAAGAAAGAAAAATCCGCACGTACGTCTGAGAAATAACGGCTATAGAGACTAGCTCTGTTTTAGTTTTAGATAGTATTTCCACATTTCAGCGTCACGGATTCCTCTTTTTACTGTTGTTATTTTATCCAGATATGTTACAGGTTTGTATATTAGGTCTCACTACACAGATGTCATCTGTCATTGAAACCCATGTTAAATTGCCCAACTTCAAATGAAGATTGCCAATAGAACGGGTTCTCGTTGGCACTAACAAACATACACCATTGCGAACATACATTATATAAGCATTTATTTTCACTCCAAAATTGAGAACATTTCCGTCTCAGTTTTTTAAATATATGACCGCATCTGGCGAACGGGTGGGTCATTAACCGATTCACTCCGGCTATCTCGTACGCTATACACCCATGTCCCAAAAGGTCAATGCACAATATTACAAAATAACATGGGCAAAATAGAACCAGAAGGCTTACCATTAAACATACATATTGTTTTAATTCTTCTCCAATTCCTAGAAGTGAATATGTGAACCACAACATACTAGTATGTCACAATTAGGAACGATAGTGGACCGTCATCAATCAACTCTCACCGGAAATCAACTATGTAGTGAGATCTTAACCAAACTTAGTATCTGTTTTTACTGGTTGAAACTAGGATCTACGACTTTAATATAGTCGAGTTTACGCCTCAAACGCGGACAACAATCAAGACGGACGGCTGGTTAAAGACTAGCATTTATAAAATTGTTTTTACATAGCTAACATACAAACACTAGCCTGTGTAGCAATTAAACCGAAAATACAATGCTTAACTTTGTACCTCTGAAACAAAAAGAAGAAAAAAAAGAAAAAAATAAGTTCGCCATCTCTGGTCTGAAAAAGAGAGCAATAATAATTAAATCTCATTATACAAAAAGTTTATTTGTTTTGTTTAACGACGCCACTAGAGCACATTGATTTATTAATCATCGGCTATTGGATGTCAAACATTTGGTTAAGCTGATAAATAGTCGTACAGAGAAAACCCGCACAATTACACAGACAGAATACCACATATCACGGCCTTTGATATATCAATCGTGGTGCACTGGCTGGAACGAGAAATAGCCCAATGGGCGCACCGACGGGGATCTATCCTAGTCCGAACGCGCATCAAGCGAACGCTTTACCACTGGGCTACATCCAGCCCCTCAGCATACAAGCAACACATTACAGGATATGTCATTCAATTCTAGATGCACGAATCAACCCCGTTTGGATTTTTAAAGTTTGTTTTTCTTTAACATCATCACACAACATTTAATTATTTTGATATCTAGTCTCAGAAAGAAAACCCGTTACATTTGTCCATTAGCAGCAAGGGATCTTTTCTATGCACCATCCCTCAGACAGGATAGCACATACCACGGCCACTCATAGTTAAATGAGAACACAGAAACCCAGTTTTACACCATATTTAATAGAGTTGGCGCCATTTTCATCATGTAATAGCATGTAACAGTGAAATCAGTTCTGATTTCAAAAAAGAAGAAAAAAAAGGGCAAGAAAAACAAACAAGGCATTGATTGTCTGCAGTTGTAATGTGATCCACATAGAAAGGTTACATGCGGAAATAAATTTAATAAAGGATAAATACCTTTCACAAATTCATAAATATTCCATAGGCAGATCGATATGAAGTAAACACGGTGTGTATGACGTCAGTGCACATTTAAAAGATTCAATAACTTGAATACCTGACAGAAAGTGTTATAAATTGTACATATACGAACATTTAGTGGAGTTTGTGCACAAATCTTGAAGAGATTTCTAAAGTTTATTGTCAGTTAAATCGCCCAGAAGCAGTTGGGGAATGGGTTGAACGAAATGGTGGATGAGCATAATGGAGACTTTGTTCAAAACTGGGAAAACCCCCCGAAAAATCCCAACAAACAAAAACCCACCAACAGAAAACAACACAAACAAACAACACAAACAAACAACAAACAAACAAACAAAAAAAACAAACAAACAAACAAACAAAAACCCCACGAAAAACCCCCAACAACCCCCCCCCCCCAAAAAAAAAAAAACCCACAAAAAAACACCCCAAGAAAACAAACAACAACAAAAACATAAAAAGGAAAAATAACCAAATGCAAAACAAAACAGTACAACAACAACAACAACAACAACGTCGATGCCTTGGCATGCTATGATAGATTGTTTTAGCATATAATCCAAATTGTTAAATCTTATAAACGCCTACTTTAGGATGCTGACTACATACAAATACATAACCAGTAATTTATATACGAGGGCCACCAACATTGAAGAGGGTGCACCCGCACTGTCTATGCTATGAGTCAAGTTACGTGGAGTCAGGCAAATATAAACGGTTAAAGAAACAAAAAAAGAGGTCATTGGGTGTGCGGAGGCATGACACGCCAGTGAAAAATATCTGTTTTCCGTTTGTTTTGATCGTTCTGATACTGAATAAGTAAATCTCCTTAGACTCAATACCATGTAAGGTTACATGATCAGTATCACATCATGTTGTTAAGGTTTGTTCTTTATTTTTCTTGCAGTTCAATCGATGAGTGTTGACGTAGATTGAAATCGATAGGTCGACCTGCCAGACCAATGCGCAGTTCTGGTGCAAAGCATGAATCTCTCGGATGTTGTCACCAACTCCTTATCGGTTCTAGCGACGCAACACACGTGGCGGGACAACCGCAGCGTCCTGGAGTACCAGACCATCGTTCCGTCGGACATCCACATGGCCAATCCGGCCGTGTTTGAAAACGGGACGAATCAGACGAATCTCACAGCAGCCTCAGCAGCTGCAGCAGGGGTGGGAAATGACACCGTTGGTGACCAGTCGATGTCCGTGGAGTCCAAGGTTGTCCTCATCATCCTGTACACCTTCACCACGGTGGCGGCCATAACCGGAAACATCATCGCCATAGCGATATTCGCGCGCGGGAAGAGGTCAAGGACGGAGCTGCGGCCGTTCCTGATGAACCTGTCCGTGGCCGACCTGATCGTGGCGCTGATCTGCATTCCGTTCACGACCACCTATCAGCTGATGGACGAGTGGGTGTTCTCCGACCCCATGTGTCCGCTTGTCCAGTTCATCCAGACAGTGTCCGTGACGGCCAGCGTGTCGACTAACATGGCCATCGGCATCGACCGCTACTTCGCCGTCGCCCACCCTCTCAGGAAGCGCTTTACCTCATCCAAGTCCAAGTACGTCATCGTTCTCATCTGGTCCATTTCGTTCGCCCTAAGTGTCGTTCTCCTGTTCGTGGGTAAGACGAACAATGACGAAGGGAAGACGAAGTGCGGCGAAACGTGGCCGGAGCCGTCCAAGTTTTGGAATAAAGCGTACACTCTGTTTTTAATGTGTTTGACGTACTTCACGCCTTTGTTGATTCTGTGTGTGACTTATTCTATTGTCGGAAGGATACTGTCGGTTCGGGCGATGCCAGGTCACTCGGACGAGATACGAGATGCGGCACAGGTGAAATCCAAACGGAAAGTAAGTATAATTACGGGTTTACATATAGATATACTATATAGATATAGTTCACTGAAAACGCATCACCCAATGTTCAGCTGTTATTGCTATGACACGTGTAAGGTTGATATACACAATAACCCTAACCTTTGTAAATAATTTCATGGTTATTCATTGCCTACCAGCGTACATCCTGTTGTGTCTTATAAATTGAACTTATCAAAGCTAAAGCATTTGAAATAATTTATTTTCGAGTTGGTTAAAAGTTCAAGCACGCTTCCTAAAGATCGGGGCTATTTCTCGCTCCAGCCAGTGCACCACGACTGGTACATCAAAGGCCGTGGTATGTGTTATCCTGTTTATGGGACGGTGCATATAAAAGATCCCTTGCTACTACTCGAAAAGAGTAGCCCATGAAGTGGCGACAGCGGGTTTCCTCGCTCAATATCGGTGTGGTCCTTAACCATATGTCAGACGCCATATAACCGTAAATAAAATGTGTTTAGTGTGTCGTTAAATAAGCCATTTCCTTCCGTCTTGAAGACAGAACTGCAGTCGCTTTAAACAAGACCCTTGAAAAAAACGACGTAGTAAAATGTAATACGCTGATAATCATGCTTAAGGTTGCACACAGCCCTTAATTATTCCATGCAATTCAAAACGATATATTCTGTGACAAAATAAAAGAGAGGGCCACGTAGTTAACAGTTTTATGTAGTACCCTCCCTTGACGACTACCTTGCAAAAAGGAAATCAATTCAGGTCGACTACAAAAATGTCCTCAAGCCGATCACCGTGTTGCTGTTATACAAGAGACAGTATCAGGTACGGCGGAAGCAAGTAAACCCTTTTTTTTTGTTGGGGGAGGGGTGTGTGTGACTGAGATTTCAGAGGGCAAAGCGCCCGAGTTTCGGGGTGGGGGGGGGGAGGGTTGGGTTACTACCAATAATAAGATTTACTACCAATAATTATTGGCGGATGGGGGGGGGGGGGGGGGGGGTAAAGCCCCCAGCCCCCAGTTCGCCGTGCCTGAGTATAGCAGTCAAAACACTTGTTTATTATCAGTTAATACTAAAAATAGCAAGTAACATCAAACCGATGTGTTATTTAAATACAACGGAGTTCAACTTACTCGTAATTATCAAAGACAATTTTCAAAGGTCATTTCAGAATGTTATACTTTGACACAAAAATGGTGGTGTGGTACCGTAAGGTCATCTATTTTAGCTGTCTTTTCAGAACTGGGATTAATGGTTAGGTTGTTGAGAGAGAGAGAGAGAGAGAGAGAGAGAGAGAGAGAGAGAGAGAGAGAGAGAGAGAGAGAGAGAGAGAGAGAGAGAGAGAGAGAGAGAGAGACACACACACACACAGACATACAGACATACAGTGAGAGGGGGTGGAGGGGAGAGAGAGAGAGAGAGAGAGAGAGAGAGAGAGAGAGAGAGAGAGAGAGAGAGAGAGAGAGAGAGACAGAGAGATAGAAACAGAGAGGAGGGAGAGAGGTGGGATGGAGGGAGAAAGAGAAAAATGAAAGAATGGATAGAGAGGAGAGAGAGAGAGAGAGAGGAGAGAGAGAGAGAGAGAGAGAGACACCCACACAGACAGTACAGACATACAGTGAGAGGAGGGTGGAGAGAGAGAGAGAGAGAGAGAGAGAGAGAGAGAGAGAGAGAGAGAGAGAGAGAGAGAGAGAGAGAGAGAGAGGAGACAGAGAGGAGGGAGAGAGGTGGGATGGAGGGAGAAAGAGAGAAAGAATGAAAGATGGAGAGAGAGAGAGAGAGAGAGAGAGAGAGAGAGAGAGAGAGAGAGAGAGAGAGACACACACACACACAGACATACAGACATACAGTGAGAGGGGGTGGGGAGGGGAGAGAGAGAGAGAGAGAGAGAGAGAGAGAGAGAGAGAGAGAGAGAGAGAGAGAGAGAGAGAGAGAGAGAGAGAGAGAGAGAGGAGACAGAGAGATAGATAGAAACAGAGAGGAGGGAGAGAGGTGGGATGGAGGGAGAAAGAGAGAAAGAATGAAAGATGGAGAGAGAGAGAGAGAGAGAGAGAGAGAGAGAGAGAGAGAGAGAGAGAGAGAGAGACACACACACACAGACATACAGACATACAGTGAGAGGGGGTGGAGGGGAGAGAGAGAGAGAGAGAGAGAGAGAGAGAGAGAGAGAGAGAGAGAGAGAGAGAGAGAGAGAGAGAGAGAGAGAGAGAGAGAGAGAGAGAGAGAGAGAGAGAGAGAGGAGACAGAGAGATAGAAACAGAGAGGAGGGAGAGAGGTGGGATGGAGGGAGAAAGAGAGAAAGAATGAAAGATGGAGAGAGAGAGAGAGAGAGAGAGAGAGAGAGAGAGAGAGAGAGAGAGAGAGAGAGAGAGAGAGAGAGAGTTTGTAAAACAGTCCCAGTACTCTATTTACGTGCCCATATACTCCAATGGTTTCAGGCACGTCCGTCTCTGGCATGGTCAGTGACCTGACCTGGGACCGAAGGACAGAACAGACGTTTGTTAGGATTCAGGTCGTTACACAACGGCATATGAGGAACATGCAATAACGATATTGTATAGTGACAAGATGGTCTTTGTAGGAGATTATATGCAATGAAGTAAGTTTCGTAACAGTATGCAATTATTACCAGTGATACTAATGCAACTGTATATTACACAGATACTAAAACACAGACATAGATAATAATGGTAATACACGCACATGTATTTGGGTACAGACGGCTATGCCTTTATCAATCCTTCCTGAATTCAGCGATACCGCGGACGCGGAAAAATTTGCAGAATTTGCACCATCGTGCAGAATAATTGTTCGTCCGCGGAAAATCACTTTTCGTGCAGAACACGTGCAGAATTCATAATTTTAGGCCGTGGAATTTGTCTTAAACACCGCAAAATGTTCGATGTTTCTGAATTGTAACATTAAACATGGAATTTTAATAGTGTTTACTTTCCATGCAGTAATAAATAGAAACATAAATCATTTGTTTCTTTTCTTTTAAGTTATTATAGTCTGGACTGGTAACCGCCTCACAGTTACTAGTCTGCGTAACCTGCGTTTGGAACCAGCCTTTAGTTTCTGTCATTGAATCGGAAATTCTCACAAGATAGAGCGCAATGGATTGTGGGGAGATGTTCCGATCGTTGCTCGGTGTGTAGGTTACGGAAACCGACGAAGACGGGTTGTAATTACATTTTGACAGATTCCACATATACGAAATAGGATTCAGCACTTCCATACAATTTAATATAACATAATTATATTAACATATAAGTATCGATTGTTGGAATCGTGATGTTAAGCAACAATATTTAAGTATCACAAATCACATTTAACAAAGAATCCGTAAGCGTAAAAATAGGAGGGTTTTTTCCATATCGTTTCCATTTCAAGTTTTAATGATTCAATCTTCCGGAAGCACCCGTCTGCTTAAAACATAAATCGTCTGCTTTTTCGCGATTTTTAAATAAATCTGTAACATTTTGAACATCTAGTTTTAATTTTAAGTGTTATTTTTTAGTTTTATATGTTGCAGAATTTGCTGCAAAATTCATCACATTTTACCGCAGAATAAGTAAAATTTTACCGCGGAATTTAAAAATGTTTGCCGCGGAATTTACGGGGGAGTGCTTTATGGCCGTGAAACAAAATGAGAGTTATGGGGTATGACCATATTGTTGCCATATACATTCGAATTCTAAGGGCAGCTAAAATTGACTCTCCTGCAACTAGTCTCAGAGGAGCGATGGGGGAGAGAGAGAGTGATGGCCGCCTGTAATGGCGAGGTCTGCTTACCGCATTATCAGTCATTTGTTTTATTAATTTGGATAATTTCTTGAGAGCAATATTTTGTTATTGGTCATTAAGTGCTCAGGCGCGTCTTCAGGAGATGGTTTGGGAATCGAAACCCGTCTTCTACTCTAGGGAGCATGTCATGCCATAGGGTTTTACGTGCACATTCAGAACAAGCTGTTGTAGTGCACGCCTGTCGTGGGCACAAGAGCCGGCCTTGGCCGGCTCCTCCGTCCATGACAGGAAAGGTGGGGGGAGGGGAGAGGAGGGACCGCCTGCACTGGCAGGTGCAAGGGAGCACCAGCAGCCCGATCAAATCGGTAGCAGGCGGGTGGGGGTGGTGGTGGTGCTATGGAATTTGAATGGAGCAGTTAAATGCCAAAGAGAAAAGGGTGCGCAATTTTGATTGAGGGAATTTGGCGCAATTTTGAACGGTCGGTCGAAAGGTAAATGGCCGAGCTAATATAGGTTTTGATATTAGTGAATCGAGAGTAGCATGTGTCGACCCCCCTATAAACTGTGACCTCTAAATTGTTTTGCCTCCAGGGGGCGGACAATCAGCAGTGTGTTGATCTCGGACAGGAGGGAACTAGACTACATCATCATCACAATAACGAAGGGATGACGAAGGCTTTAGGAAGTAAAACGACACGAGATAACGACAGATCAAGGTGACTAGCCATCGATGATGAGCCTATCAAAGTCATTACACAAGAAGATGGCTGGCATATTGTTTACATTTCGGCGGGACGTAGCCTTGAGCTAGATCACTCGCCTGATGCGCTCAAAACATTTTTGTTTTCGGAAGGAAGGAATGTTTTATTTAACGACGTTCTCAACACTTAGTGTGATTGTTCAAGTCCTCCCGTTGAGTCACTGTGACCTGTAAAAACAATTAGTCTCCAGGGGGCGGACAATCAGACAGATTTATTTATTTACGTTTCACAGTGCAAGAATACTAATTCAATAATACATTAATGGAAGTGCACAAACCGCTCCTATAAGGTTATGAGTTAATGGCGTCGGACATAATACTGTTAAGGACTACAGCAACACAGATAATGAGAGAGGAAACCCGCTGTCGTCACGTCAAAGAGTACTTTTTTTATCAACAACAAGGGATCTTTTATATGCATCGTTTTATACAAATGATACAATAGTCCTTCCCACGGTGAACACCTTTTTTCCGCACTATGAAATTTACTACAAGTTATTTATTTCTGAGCCGTCTGATTTGTAAATTGCACACTCAAATAGTTGTTTTGTTTTGGTTATTTCCAACACGTTTACTTTTCTTCTTTCGTCAAACCAAACTGAAATTATTTAAAAAAAAAAAAAAAAAGTTTATAGAATGATGGGACGGACTATAGTAGTACAAACCACGGCCTTTCAAAATGTATTTGTGTTGTTTTATTTTGACACCAGTCATGGAGTACTGGCTAAAACGAGATCCCAGATAGACAATAGATCGATTTTGCATCAGGCCAACGCATTACCACTAGGCTAGGACACGCCTCACGGGAATTAACAGTCAGTAACTTATATATTTTTATCAACTTATTTTAACCACACGCGTGTTTCTTTTCTGTTTTTCTTTCTTTCTTTTTTTCTCTAAAAACGAGATTCGTTTTTTTTTTGTTTTTTTACGACTATGCCAAGCTAGAACCAATTACCTTGCTAGTTACCTGCCAATTAGTTTGATTTGTATTTGTCGGATGTCGGAGGCTTGTTACAGAAATGTCAAGATCCTATATTTAACAAGCAATTTAAGTAGAAAGCACTATAAAACGGAGGGTGGTTTTATTTCATACATTTTATTTATTTGTTTTTGTTTTATGAGTGCAGACTAACCGTAATCAAGAAGATAAGCTAGGCTTAAAACATTAAGGACGGAACGAAATAATGTTTAATTTAACGACGCACGCGCTTAATATATTTTAATTACGATTATATGGCGTCGGGCATATGGCGAAGGATCACACAGATAAAACAAAGGATTAAGAGTACCTTGTTATGCTTGTTCTTTTCTCCCGAACTGTAAAAAAGAAAACAAAACAAAAACGAAACGAAGAACACACAACGAAAGCAAAAAGCATATATACAAACACATATGTATGATGGAGATATTATAGGAAAATAGTTTTGGCACGGTGAATTACCATTAAAAGGTTTTGAATGTAAAGCATCACATCTGATAATAGAAATAGAATGCGTATTTGTTTTACTAATCTCGTGAGCCGTGACACACCAGAACTTTAGAAGCCCCTGTTTCTTCCAGCCAGCTACACCATCGTTCTATTTGTAGAATTTCAGTAATGAAGGAAATGATTTCGTAACAACTAGTACACATTATTAACTTAGCAGGCTGTTAGAAGTTTAGGCACCATACCGCCGTTTGTTGTGTTACAAGACTCGCAGCGTCTTAAATTATAGTCTAGTTTAGGGGGAAAAGTTCTTCATTTAAAAAAAAAAAAAAAAATACTGAAATGCCTTTTCAGATCTCTTTTTGATTACAAGGAAGGAAGGAAATGTTTTGTTTAACGACGCACTCAACACATTTTATATACGGTTATATGGCGTCGGACATATGGTTAAGGACCACACAGATATCGAGAGGAAACCCGCTGTCGCCAATTCATGGGCTACTCTTTTTCGATTAGCAGCAAGGGATCTTTTATATGCACCATCCCACAGACAGGACAGCACATACCACGGACTTTGATATACCAGTCGTGGTGTACTGGCTGGAAGGAGAAATAGCCTAATGGGCCCACCAAAGGGGATCGATCCCAGACCGACCGCGCACTAAGCGAACGCTGTACCACTGAGCGCACTAAGCGAACGCTGTACCACTGAGCGCACTAAGCGAACGCTGTACCACTGAGCGCACTAAGCGAACGCTGTACCACTGAGCTACGCCCCGCCCCTCTTTTTAATTGCAAGTACGTGGACCGTAGCTGTATTTAATTAACACCCTGGCTTGAATATATTTCTAGTACTAAATGATAACAACAGCACAAATGATATGCTGTCATTTACTAGTATACACAGCAAAATGAGGCGGTGCTCTAGCAGTGTGGAAAACTAAAATATGTTCCTATTGTATGTCGATGTGTTGCATGGAAGATACGAATACATATTCATGGGTAGAAATTGTATTGAAATGTTTGCAAAAGCGATTGGTGGTATGCAACCTTTAACTCCATGTCAATATTATGTGGCTTGTAAGACCATTTACTGACAATTGTGACTTTAGGAGTGGTTGGTGCTGAGTTCGCATCTGATTACCGTCTCGGGGCGGAATTTAGCTACCAATAGGGCTTGGGTGGTAGTTGCGAACCCCATGGTCACACTGTGTTTTCCCCTATCTTAACCAGGGCCCTTCAACAGATGTATCAAATGTTATGGTATGTGCTGTCCTGCATGTGAGAAAGTGTATATAAAAGACCCCTTGCTGATAATGGAAACAAGTAGGTAGCCTCCTCTGGTCGACGTGTCAGAATGACCAAATGTTTGATATCCAGTAGCCGATGATTAATAAATCACTGTACTCTTAGAGTAGTGGTGTCGATAAATCAAACAAACATGTCTTCTTCTAAGAGTGAGTTTTAATGGCTTAGGGAGGCGATTCAAGGCCAATATGTCGAGTTCTCTCTCTCGTCAACATCACCAACGAAATATTAACAGGTAACTGTCTTTCTGTCAAATACTTACACTTACATTTCTTCGGATGAGATATTCTGTGCGCATCCGTGTGCGCACTCAGACGTGCCATTGTTTCCGACGCTATCCAGAAAGGTTTCGAGGGTCTGTAGTCCTACTGGCGCGCTCTACGAGTGGCAGTGCTCCTAAGTGGGAGTGGAAACCATCCATCGTGGTCAAGACCAGGGCCCGTGCGTATAATATGTTTTAGAGTCTCAAATAATGAAATTTGTATGGCGTTGCCATGACGATAAAGTCCCATACTCTATTAGAGTCTTGAGTTTTATAAACGCTACGCCAGCTCACAGTCTGTAAATCACGTGACAATGATTCATGGCTACATACTCATCACAAAAAAAAGAAGAAAAAGAAACAGAAAATCACCACAAAATGAACCACAAAAACTAAGACGCACCTAACCCCCTCCCCCCAAAACCCCCTCACAACAATAACAAAACAAATCACCACAAAACAACAACAAAATCCTCATAACACACACACACAAAACCAACAAACAGTTGTCAGTCAAGATGAGGTTCACATTCAAACATATTTTTGGTAGCAAATAATGTTTATTTTATTTTATTCTGTTTGTTGTGAATATTAAAGCATCAACTAACAACAAACGCCCGCGCCCATCCACCCACCCACTACATGCTACCATCTCTACACCAGGGCGGGACGTAGACCAGTGGTAAAGCGTTCGCTTGATGCGCGGTCGGTCTAGGATCGATCCCCGTCGGTGGACCCATTGGACTATTTTTCGTTCCAGCCAGTGCTCCACAACTGGTTTAACAAAGGCCGTGGTATGTACTATCCTGTCTGTGGTTTGGTGCATATAAAAAATCCCTTGCTGCTAATCGAAAAGAGTAGTCCCTGAAGTGGCGACAGCGGGTTTCCTCTCTCAATATCTGTGTGGTCCTTAATGTTTGACGCCATATAACCGTAAATAAAATGTGTTGAGTGGGTCGTTAAATAAAACATTTCCTTCTTTTTCCATCTCTACACTGAAGTAAAGCTTACCGCACACGAGATCTACCACGTGAGCCAAAAGCCTCAAGTCACGTTTTGCTCAGCTGATAACTCTCGTTGTTGGTGGGCTTAAGGTTCCAGCAATACACCGCCTGCACTTTGAAAGGATCTCGATGAAGAACTTATGCGAAAAATTGAGATTCGACGATTATCGCTTCACAAATAAACTGACAAATTTATGTCATGGATGTCCAATAGCACTGAATACATTGGAGATGTTTCAGATAGTTAGAGAGAGAGAGAGAGAGAGAGAGAGAGAGAGAGAGAGAGAGAGAGAGAGAGAGAGAGAGAGAGAGAGAGAGAGAGAGAGAGAGAGAGAGAGAGAGAGAGAGAGACACACACACACATACACACGTCAGTGTGTTTGTCTTACACATCTACACTTAACCGCTGTATCTCGCTCTGTGTGGATGGGAGCCAGTGTCAGTGTGCGAACCTGGTACCTTTTAGTCTTAAGTCCAATGGCTTAACCACTATACCAGATATATACTATATCACTGTCGAAGCAACGATAGTTTGCAGCCCGGAGTCCAATCTTTATAATCTTATGTCGATGATTACAGTGCTTTTGTTTTGCTTGTTCATACATATTTTCAGAATTATATCCAATTAAAGTTCATGCACGTTGTTCTGGACACAAACCTCAGGTATCTGGACTGTATGTTCAGGGCAGTGGGTTAGTGGTTGGTTGTTAGGGAGAGAGAAGTCAGTGCAGTGACCTTTCACCACTTACCCATTGAGTCGGTAAACTCGCTCTGGGTGGGAGCCGGGACCGGGATACGAACCCAGTACCTACCAGCTTTAAGACCGTTAGCTTAACAACTATGCCACCAAGACCAATACAACAACACATATATTATTGCCAAGACGAGACACGGACTTTTATTCTCTTAAGACTGCACTTAGTGCATTATGGAGGAACTATAAACAAAACTAATTTAGAAAGTGTTTTCTGTAGTAGTACTGGACATATTTTGATTTCTATTACCACTGAAGAATCACCCCTCTCAGTGACAATTTGTAAAATTCTACATAGTTTACACAAAAGCAACTTTTTAGTTGTAGAGAATGAATAGTAAAACGTAATTACACTTGCTCTATTTGTATAGTAATTAGGTATATACTCATTTCTCTCAGTACAGAGATAAAGATGTCCAATTAAAAATGTAATGGCACTCATCACCAACATCAGATTTGCATCAGTAACATATTCCATTTTCTCTCTCCATATTAACTCATCTACCGATAAGTTTGAATCCCAGCGTCAAGTGTTGTATAGTAATTAGGTAAGAACTCATTTCTCTCATTAGAATAAGATGTACAATGGGAAAATGTAATGGAACTCATCACCAACAGCAGCATAGCATCTTCTGTTGTCTCTCCCTATATTAAACCATCAGCCGGTAAGTTTGAATCCCAGCGTCCAGTACTTGTGATCTTATGTCGATAATTAGCAGTGCTTGGCCGAAACGTTCATCTCGTCAGACAGCGACTAACAAACCGATGCCATGATCTGTAATTGGCGCTAAACGACTGCCCCGGAACCGTCGTGTTCGGGGAATTCCGCCAGGCAAAGACGAAATTTATCGGTAATTTTGCCGAGATGCTTCCTCCATTACCGGATCACGGGAATGCATTATTCAACCAAGAATCGCCGACAAGTACACACCATGGCGTCCAGCGGGACAATTCGCTAATTACGACTTGTCGGCTAGAAGGACTCTGGTAATAGTGTGCTCTTGTTTATAACAGAGTCTAGAAGCACTGTTTAGCGTTAAATCACCGCCAGTAATTGAAAAGGTATTCAATGCTTCTCAGAATAGCAGTCCAGTGCAACTTTCGTCCCGCGCTCTTATCGAGGAATTGTAAACTTAACACGGCATGCGAAATGACGTTAGGGACGTTTAGAGATGGTGTTTGCGATTACAGTTGGTGTGTCTTTAAATAATGAGATAATGAGAGAGAGAGAGAGAGAGAGAGAGAGAGAGAGAGAGAGAGAGAGAGAGAGAGAGAGAGAGAGAGAGAGAGAGTGGGGTGGGGGTGGGGGGTGGGGGGAGGTCGCAGTTGAACATGTTTCAGAAACTTGAACTACAAAACATGGTCATAGATAGTACAGTTATAACCGATGTTAAGCTTACATTTTTTTGTGTGACATATTCTGAAAAATGACAATAGATGAAAATGCCAAAAGGTATTTAATGCTTCCCGGAATAGTATTCCAATGCTACTTTGGTTATTCGTCCTTATAAAAATGCTCATCACCGTACTGAATGCTAATTACCGTCTTTTATTGCAGATTGTGAAAATGCTCATCCCTATACTGATATACTGAATGCTAATTACCGTCTTGTATTGCAGATTGTGAAAATGCTCATCACCGTACTGAATGCTAATTACCGTCTTGTATTGCAGATTGTGAAAATGCTCATCACCGTACTGAATGCTATATTACCGTCTTGTATTGCAGATTGTGAAAATGCTCATCACCGTACTGAATGGTAATTACCGTCTTGTATTGCAGATTGTGAAAATGCTCATCACCGTACTGAATGGTAATTACCGTCTTGTATTGCAGATTGTGAAAATGCTCATCACCGTACAGAATGCTAATTACCGTCTTGTATTGCAGATTGTGAAAATGCTCACCACCGTACTGAATGCTATATTACCGTCTTGTATTGCAGATTGTGAAAATGCTCATCACCGTACAGAATGCTAATTACCGTCTTGTATTGCAGATTGTGAAAATGCTCATCACCGTGGTGCTGATGTTTGGCATGTGCTGGCTGCCTATTCATCTCTTCTTTTTGCTGGACGCGTTCGCACCGAACACCGTACCACACGAACACAAAGAAGCATTGTACTGGGGTTGTCACTGGCTGTCCATGGCCAACAGTTTCGTAAATCCAGTCATCTACGGCTTTATGAACGATAGTTTTAGAGTAAGTATTGTCTATAATGTAACAGCGGGTTTATGAACGATAGTTTTAGAGTAAGTATTGTCTATAATGTAACAGCGGGTTTATGAACGATAGTTTTAGAGTAAGTATTGTCTATAATGTAACAGCTTCGTTAATCCATACATCTACGAGTTTATGAACGATGGCTTTAGAGTAAGTATTGTCTATTATTATCCACATCTTTCAATATAACCGAGTTAATGATAATCATACAAAACACACGTGTAATGACGTACATTTGGGGAAGCGACGTCATGACATGGCGTTGTTTTTCTCCAATCCTAGCTCAGACTTTGAATGTGAACTATGACTTCATTTCGTCGGCTCTTTCTAGTTGTGGTTGAAACATTTTGGACTGTCCTTGTTATTCATAAAAAAAACTAATAAACAATAATAATATGGATAATAAAAAAAAGTATTACACTCGCGTGTGAGTCGTACTGATTTTACGAAACTCGTGTCAGGATTCATGTACTACTCTCCTTCTCGCCCGAGCAATACAAGATTCCTGACACTCGTTTCGTAAAATTAGTACGACACACAAGCTCGTATAATAATGTTATAATAATCTATTAATGTAAAATTGGGTTTGTGAACGATACTTGCAGATTAAGTATTGTCAGTAATGTAACAGCGGGTTTGCGAACGATACTTGTAGAGTAAGTATTGTCAGTAATATAACAGCGGGTTTGCGAACGATACTTGTAGAGTAAGTATTGTCTGGAACGATACTTGTAGAGTAAGTATTGTCTGTAATGTAACAGCGGGTTTGCGAACGATACTTGTAGAGTAAGTATTGTCTGTAATGTAACAGCGGGTTTGCGAACGATACTTGTAGAGTAAGTAGTGTCTGTAATGTAACAGCGGGTTTACGAACGATACTTGTAGAGTAAGTAATGTCTGTAATGTAACAGCGGGTTTGCGAACGATACTTTTAGAGTAAGTATTGTCTATAATGTAACAGCGGGTTTGTGAACGATAATTTCAGAGTAAGTATTGTCTATAATGTAACAGCGGGTTTGTGAACGATAATTTCAGTGTAAATATTGCCTGTAATGTAACAGCGGATTTGCGAAAGATACTTGTAGAGTATGTAATGTCTGTAATGTAACAGCGGGTTTGCGAACGATACTTTTAGAGTAAGTATTGTCTGTAATGTAACAGCGGGTTTGTGAACGATAATTGTAGAGTAAGTATTGTCTGTAATGTAACAGCGGGTTTGTGAACGATAATTTCAGAGTAAGTATTGTCTATAATGTAACAGCGGGTTTGTGAACGATAATTTCAGTGTAAATATTGCCTGTAATGTAACAGCGGGTTTGTGAACGATACTTTTAGAATAAGATTTGTCTATAATGTAACAGCGGGTTTATGAACGATAACTTTAGAGTAAGTATTGTCAGTAAAACAAAAGCGGCTTTATGAACGATATAGTGGATGCGGTGCGTGTGATGCGCCTGCGACTTGCGTTTTGGGCATACATATCATTTGCGTTCCGGCTGGGCTGAAGCTGTGGGTAACAGTTGGACTGTTCCAAATTGAACCGTGAAAGTTTATTTTTGTTTAACGACACCACTAGAATATATTGATTTACTAATCATCGACTGTTGGATGTCAAACGTTTAATTATTTTGACACGAAATCTTAGAGGAAACCTGTTCCTTTTTTGCATTAGCAGCAAGTGATCTTGTATATCACTTTTCTACGGGACAGCCTTTGATGTACTAGTCGTAGGGCATTGGTTAGGACGTGGGGAGGGGATTCAATATGAAAATGGGTCCATTGACGTGGTTAGATCCTACAAAGCAAGCAGTTCAGTTGAACGCTCTACCGACTGAACTAAATCCCGTCCCCAGTTGTAAGTACAATGTTGCACTAAGAATACTACACGTGAGTTCTTAATTTTGTCCACAATTATCGCTTATCGTGTAGGGGGATGTTTCTCAGTGGTCAAGCGTTCGGCTAAAGTGCGAGAGGTCGTAGAATCGATCGCCATCAGTGGACTCAGGTTGTTTCCCGTTTCAACCAATGCTCCACAACGTACATCAAAGACTATGGTTTGTGCTCTCCTGTCTATGAGATCAAAAGTGTATAATAAAGACCCCTTTCTGCTTTATTGTTATTAACGACACCGAAAAACACTCAGGAAATATACCTCTCTCTCTCTCTCTCTCTCTCTCTCTCTCTCTCTCTCTCTCTCTCTCTCTCTCTCTCTCTCCTCTCCTCTCTATGTGTCTCTGTTTCTGCCTGTCTGTTCGTCTCTCTCTCTCTCTCTCTCTCTCTCTCTCTCTCTCTCTCTCTCTCTCTCTCTCTCTCTCTCTCTCTCTCTCTCTCTCTCTCTCTCTCTCTCTCTCTCTCTCTCTCTCTCTCTCCCCCCCCCCCCAAATATCGAAATAGTCATAAGTGAGACAGCAAATCACCATAGTTTAAAATATGCTGAGGTGTCGTTAAACAAATATTCCTTTCCTTTCCTCTCTTCATATGTTGCAAATTTCTTTGTTTCATCGGGTCTGACACCACCTTCTGTAATGGTGTTGGATGTTTTTCTTTCTACATTTAAATTGCGTGAAAAACATGTTGTCAGTACAGACAGTTAGTAAAAAAACGCCGGTGTTGCGCCGGTCAAGGTTAAACATTTAAAGAAAAAACAAAAAACAAATCTGTCTAAAGACATCGCCCCCTAAGTTAAAGCGTGTTTCTGGATTGAATCATTTAGCATTGAAAACTGCGGCTAATTCCTTGTCCGTCGATAAAGCACACACACGAAGTCTCCCGAGGGACTTCTCCAGATGGACTGGCAGTGTCTCAAACCAGATTACGTTCGTGCCTTTCCGGGTTAATTCGGCTCACAAGTCTCCCCAGAAGCAGACGACATATTGCAGGGCCTGACAAATAGGACTGGAAGGAGACACGCACGTTCCGGTGGCGCGAGGGGATTCGCGCCAATTTCGTATCTCTTTAACCACATCATTTGGATGAGTGCTAGTTCATTCAAACACAGCAGTGCAGAATTACCCAGAGAGTAGGACCAAATAAATCGCTTTGGTGCCACATTTTTAGATTGAGATGCAGAAATAGATAACGCGTTCGTAAGCGTGAGTTTACGCCATATTGAATTTTATTATGCGCAGCGTAACTTATTTGAATTCGCAATGCCTTGGCTACAATATATTGGAGACTCTTCCGATGGTTTAGTTCATATGGTCCTAAAATGAAGCTATTTGTATGTATGCATTTTGGGGGTTATTGTTTTATGTCATACAGTAATGTGTATAACCTCTAATAGGAATGGAGTAAAGTAGGACGTCATTTATATTTTCTGTCACAGCCTCAATGTTTAAAAAATGTAGGTTTTAAAAGTCATAAATGGTGAATTACTCCCGACGTCCCGGAATGTGGCGTTATTGAAATCAACGCTGTAATAAACATTTCCAGGAGTCACGTGATTGCACGTAAACAAATACGTCACCATACGCCATCTGTCCCGGATCAGGCTTCTGGCTATCCAGAGACGGGATCCGGGACAGACATGCTCGAAACCTTAGTGGTATATGAGCATGACAAAATTATCCGCTCCGCACCATACGTCAACTTAAACATACAATGAAATTAATATGTCTGCTGCAGATCCATTTTTGCTAACTGTTGTGAGTATTGTAATGGTCACGGGGAACTGGTTGAAATGAGAAGATCAAGTTAGGACGAGATGACCTACAACATCTCCATTGATCGAAACTCTGCTCCTTCTTAGCATACTGTCTGATAAAGTACTTGATCTCTCGTAAACAGATTTAAACGTTGACCCGCTGAATGCCCTTCCCCCATTACTACAAAAGACAAAAACCCCAAAACCCCACCCAATAACAAATAAATAAATAAATAAATACCCCCCCACAAAAAAAACCATGCATTAAACGTGTTCAGGGGCGGGACGTAGCCCAGTGGTAAAGCGCTCGCTTGATGCGCGGATCGTCTAGGATCGACCCCCGTCGGTGGGCCCATCGAGCTATTTCTCGTTCTAGCCAGTGCACCACGACTGGTATATCAAAGACCGTGGCATGTGCTGTCATGTTTGTGGAATGGTGCATATAAAAGATCCCTTGCTGCATTAGGAAAAATGTAGCTGGTTTGCTTTGATGACTACGTGTCAGAATTACCAAATTTTTGGCATGATTAATTAATCAATGTGTTCTAGTGGCGTTGTTAAACAAAACAAACTTTAAACAAAAAATGTGTTCAGGCCTGTAGGAACCGAGGGACTTTTTTTCCTACTCAATATAAATAATTGTAAAAATACGGTTTGTACCCCCTTCCCCTTCCCCTTTGAAATTCTATCTCCAACCCCACTCCAAACATCGTACCTATGGGTCTAGTATCCCGTAATATACAGCAATCAGTAGCTACATAGGTGCGGATTTTATAATGTGTGTGTGTTTGTGTGTGCGCGTGCGTGTGTGCGTGTGTGTGCGTGTGTGTGTGTGTGGCGGGGGAGAGGGGTGGCGTAACAAAGTATAACAAGTAATGTAGCTCTATGACTTTGGTAAAAAAAAACCCGACCTCTTCAAATACAGTGGCAGAATTAATTACTTGATCAAATTTGGAGGTGCACGTGTGACAAACAGACAAACATTTTGCACTTAATTCTTTACCTTATAAATAATGATTGTTCCTCTTTCTTCTTTTTCCAGGCTGATCTAAAACACATATTCTACAGTCTGCCGTGCCACTCCAGCTCACTAACATACAGGCCCGGGGCGAGGCGCTGGAAGACTTCGGACAACGTGCGGGATATATCATACTCTCCAGCCTTGAGCGAGCCGAAACCCGTGAGCTTCTGTCTGACACAACGCGACAAAGACAGACTCTGGCAGAACGGGGCGCACCACTCCCTGCCCCTCCGATGTTACCTCCAACCACACTCATTGCCCTGACACCACCAGCAGGGCGGTTCACGCTTACCTTCAACAAGTGCTTCTTCTGCAGGCCGACTAGGAACAAGAACTAAGCAGAAGCCATCAACACGTGCTTATCAAGACGTCAGTGTTAAAAAACAAAATCTAGACAGCCATCATCAATGGACCCAGAAACCGCGAGCCTGGATATGAGAATAAGGGTTTAAAAGTGCTTGTGTCCGTTCTTGGTTCAAACATAGAGATATATACTGGACGTCAGGAGCACCAGTTGATTTATCGTCTTGACTATTTTTTTAAACAAGAGCGAATCAAGTGTGTGCGATTGACCGCGATTTCACTTCGTCCATGCAGCAAAGTGCAGAAATTAGAATTAGAATCAGTGAGGCAATACAAACTGCTGACCTGTAACTGCGTGTAAAGTGAAAACAAATTACACACTTTATATATTGATATATTCTATTTTCTCAAAACGTGTGTGGCTATGCGGATGTATTGGATTGGAGGCCTTATGGCAAATTCTGTGCAGACACAAAGATACACAGATGACTATTATAGGTCACGTGGGTCACGTGGGTCTCCATGTGTTATAAAATGAATATGAAAAAACGATGTCAAAGACTGAAGAAAATGCAGGACAGCCTGTCTCCTAATCCACTGTCATCTGTGTGAGATGATGCACGGAATGATAACCAAGTGATACACTAAACGGTATACAAATCAGTCAAATACAGTGAATATGTTCATACATGTATTAAAACACAGAAATCATACACCGGATATTAAACTGAATAATGACGAGAATCCTGCATAAAATGATACACAAATATAGAAAATGAATTGATACAGCAAATAGTACACTGGTTAAACGAACTGATACAGCAAATAGTACACTGGATAAACGAACTGATACAAGAATGGTACACCAAATAAATAAATTAATACAGCATATAGTACACTGGATGAATGCACTGATACAGGAATGATACACCAGATGAATGAATTCATACAGCAAATGGTACACTGGATAAATGAATTGATACAACAAATAATACACCGGACAAAGGAATTGATACAACAAATGGTACACTGGATAAATCAATTCAAACAGCAAATGGTACACTGGGTACATGAATTGATACACCAATGGTACACCGAATGAATGAATTCATACAACAAATGGTACACTGGATAAAGGAATTGAATCAACAAATGATACACCGGATATGTTTATAGGTATAGGTAACCAAAGATATACAAGTGTAATAATGATACGAGTGGTACACCACAATAAACAAAATTACAAACGGAAGAATGTCGTCGACTGTTACATTGAATCATGAACTGAATGCTACATAAAACAATAATTTAATAATGATACAAAGATACACATATTCCAACAGATCAGAATTAAATGTGTAGCCCCCCCCCCCCCTCCCCGCCACAAGCCAACATCTGATGTATGGTATGATGTTTTGCTCATGGATAAACAAAACCTTTCGAAACAGGTTTCTTATCTATAGACCACTGTCTCTATAGAGAATGAAATGTCTGTGTGATTCAAATGATCATATTAGTGTCTTAATGATAAACCTAACCAGATGTTGCAGATTCATTGCAGGAAAAATCGTTTTAATCAGATTCAATACAGCAAACAGTTTGTAATCAGATTCAGAACAGAAAAACAGTTCGTAGTCAAATTCAGAACAGAAAAACAGTTTGTAATCAGATTCAGAACAGAAAAACAGTTTATAATCAGATTCAGAACAGAAATACAATTTGTAATCAGATTCAGAAAAAAGAGTTTGTAATCAGATTTATTACAGGAGATATTTTGTAATATATGTTTAGCAGAAATGTGCTTGGATAATATGCTTGTTCTATAGCGACATAATATGGAATTTGGTTCAAGCTGCCAGAGCTTAGACTGATTGGACAATGTAAAAGTTGAACATGGAAAGAAGGTTGGCGTGGTGATGTCCGTAACGAAATAAGTGCAATATAAAGATATGGTTCACCCAAAAGCCTCAGGAAAAACGTTTTTCGCCATGGATCCAGGATAGCAATATTTTCAAACACTAAACTGATGGATTCACGTTTGGATATACTTTCTCAATGATATGATACGTAGTTTGGAATTACCGACAAAGAGCATAACCGGATTGTCAAACAGAATTTCAGAACTGGATCATCATGGGGAAAGATCCCAAGGCAAGAACTATTGTAAACTGGGCCAAGTCTAGCAGCATTGTTAGAATCATTTGGTATATGCTAGAATCAACGTGACACCTTTGATTCTTTTCACAGCTCCTGAAAGTGCTTAAAACTTTGAATCTCTGTTAGTCTAGAAACGAACCTGCTCAAATGTCCATCGCAGATTTGCGGCCAACTGTGTTAAGAGACCACTTTAATATTAACGTGAAACATGGCTTATTATATATCACCAGTATTGAGCTCCAACAATGATTCCAGAGGTTATTTTTCACATCACTTCTTTTCACAAGACATACTTCATAGTCACAGTCATAATTACGAACATATTATAATAATGGTTAAAGGAAAAATTAGTTTATGTTTAACTACACATAATTTATTAATCACCGGCTATTGGATGTCACATATTTGGTAAGAAACATTGGGAACAAAATCGCTACATTTTCCCTCTAAAACTATAATATAATTATGTTACAAGTACCAAATGTTTGTCATTCAGTATCCGATGATTAATAAAGCAGTGTTCTCTAGTGGTGTCGTTAAACAAAATAAACTTTATCTTATAACATATGTTACAGCACATTGACTGATTCGCAATGGAAAGACAATCGCTTTGATAAAATAAAATATATTTCGTTGTGTAAGAACACTAATAACACCTCTAAAACACCAACCAAAGTAAATATATGTTTGTACGGAATATCAATAGTTTCAGCTACTAAAAGGAAAAACACATCTCCTTCGCTTTGTGTCCACAGACCAGTACATCTGACACCTCTGTGACATCGGTTAGTGGACTTGATCATAGTTAAGCAAAACAAACATTTGATGACTTACAACGAATGCGATTCTGAAATCCATTACTATATCGATATTGAAGGTAAACAAATATTACCTTGTTTTATCATGGTTGTAATTATTACAATATAGCAGAACACGAATATAACGCAATATAATATATTATAGTCCTCGCCATGGATATATGTTTTAGTAATAAAATTGTTGAACGTTATTTAACACAAAGCTAAATTTGCTGTGTTTTTCGTTCTTTCTTCATGGATGTAGAATGGATTCACTGGGTTTCTTTTCAGAATGTTTCGATAATCTGAACAACTAAATTATTAAGATATTCAAGCAATATCTGTATTTTGAATGGACGCGGATTCAAAGACTGCTCGGGTAAGCTCTCCTAGATCTCCTCAGTTCCCCATAAAAATGGTTGTGTTCAACGAATGTATATGCAATAAAAACACGTTTATTCGTGGTAGTCTAATTTTCGTAAAATTCGTGGACTAGTGCAGTCAACGAATTTGAGAGCACAACGAAAATGTAATACATGTGTACTATAATACGAATTTATGATACTATCTTTTCGATCCAAACATTTAAATATCCAACTAAATGTGCTCTGTAACAAAACCATGGAATTTAAGCCCACAAAAATGAAAGATTACACAGTAATCAAATGGCTGCTCCGTTTTAACCCACTCCCTCCCCCCCCCCCCCCCACCAACAAAAATGTAGCATCTGTACATGGAAACACAGAACCAAAACGTTTAGTCAACACATGTATTGGCAATACGTACGCTGACCTTGTAATAATCTTCCCAGTGATCCCTATTGGCGTTTAGTGTCATCTGAAAGCACGTTGACCGTGAACTAATCTTACAATTCATCAATAATGAATTTAAGTGCCGTCTGAAAGATTTAGCATCCACTAAACAGTTTTAATGATTTGGCGTTCAATGTTAGGGATCCATCCACACCCGTACCCCATCGCGCATGTAACTTGAATTTAGGGCGGGGGCGGGTGCGGGTGGGTGGGCGACATGAACAATTGCCCCTCTGGAAAATGATAAATTCTCAAATTTACATCAGTATTTACAATTTGGAACATCACGTCCTTACCAACTTCTCCAACCACTGTTTTGAATAAATCTAGGGGAATGCTGTATTACTCATCTCGTTTTCTCAGTCGTCATAATCTAATGTTTTAAAGCCAATTCAACTGTTAAAAATTACAATATCAATACTTGCCACTTTGAATATTCATCCGTAAACGGACTAGATATTACCTAGGATTTTCCAGAAATAATAAAATGGACAGCAGGAAGATGATCATTATTTGACTATGGCTGGTGCATTTGCTGAATACGTTTGTAAAATACAGATGAAGTTAAGGTGTTAGATTTATTATAGCTGGTGGGACAAAGGTCTCACTACACCGTTGCCATCTGCCATTGAACACCATGTTAAAATGCCCAACTTCACGTGAAGATTGCCAACAAAACGGGTTCTCGTTGGCACTAACAACATACACCATTGCGAACATACATTATATAAGCATTTTCACTCCAAAATTGAGATCATTTCCGTCTCATTTTTTTTTTTTGCTATATGACTGGATCTGGCTGTAGTACCGGTCCGAACAGGTAGTTTAGGAACAGCCGCCTCTTCCACTGTACACCCATGTCCCAAAAGATTAATGCACACTGTTACAAAATAACATGGAAAAAATCCAGCCAGAAGGCTTACCATTGAAACAAAAAATGTTTTAATTCTTCCCCAGTTACTAGAAGTGAATATGTGAACCACAACATATGTCACAATTAGGAACTATAGTGGACCGTCATCAATCAACTCTTACCCGGAAGTCAACTATGTAGTGAGACCAGAGTTTACTTTCGCCATTGTCGTGTGATACTTTCATGAATATCGTTAAACACGACGCTATATTTGTTCTTTTGCACACAATTCGTTTCGATTGCTGACAATAATAACACTTTTAAATAAAACTGCTGAAATAAGCAATGCAACCGCCTATCCAAGCTGCACACATATAACACGTTAGACATCTTACATTTAATCTAAAAACAAGAAAATGGAACATCACAAGATATTGAAAATTAATTGTACTCTATATCAAATGAACGCTAATTATAAAAATATATTAATTTCTTTGAAATAAATAATAGTAATGACACAAATAGGCACTATTACATATTCGACTAATTAGAACTCCTGCTATTTTTACTCCGTAAATATTTTGATTCCGTAAACATATTTTCACTAGATGTAAATATTTTCAATTTCGACTATGATTTTCTCTTCTTTTTCATTTTTAATAATTCTTTATTTTTATTTGTGTATTTGCATAAAAACATATAATAATACACGTACATATACAAATAGTTAACAAACAATAATAATTATATATTTTATCTGCAGTATACAAAAACAACAAACAAAACCCCCCAAAACAGCCCCCCCCCCCCTCCAAAAAAACAACAACAAAAAAACAAAAAAAACACATCAAAGGCAAAACAGGTAAACATTAATATACTAGGACATTGTTGATCTATTATATAATTAATATATTAGAATTACAAAACAGAAACACTCGGTGGTCTCACTGACCGATTAAAACGAATAGAAATCGTGTAAATAAAATTGAATAGCTTTTCAAAAACAGAAACGAAATAAAAAAATATACACTTATAGTGATTCTAATGTTCTAATAAAAAGGCACCATTTGTTTTACATATTCGTCCGCTTGCAAATTTATTTTTGAAACAAGTTTCTCGGTAATGTAGTACCCTGACTTTAACCTATTGTAATTCAGTGTAAGACTTTGGGACACTAAATTCTGAAATTAGTGTTTAGCAATACACACCAACTAATTACTTATAACGATTGTTTTCAACCATATCGCTGATATATTGAAATCTGCTTTCAGTTATATTACGATACGATTTGCATCGCGAAAAGTAGCTGTAACTGATCTACCCATCTCAGCATTTGCACCAGATGTATAATATTTCTGAATTACACCGAGGGCAAACCGGTTCAGAAGAATGACCTGTGGATATTGTTTTTATTATCATAGTCATGATGAGAAATGCGAACTTCTCTTGTTTGTTTCTTGGGATTCTGCTTACTATGTCAACTACTAAAATATTAATAGGAAAACCGAATCTGACAAGATCAAACACAGGGTAGCAACTGTTCGGGGAATCAATACGGGATTGTTATTACTGCTTCAGAAACAAGGTTACTCACAACATGCACACGGAAACACACAGCCTGTTTAATGACCGTGGCTGTCCGCGTTTTTACACCAAACTACGTTCGATTAGTACTGAACCGGAGGCCAAAAGCATTAAACATCACACACAGAATGTTTAGGGTTATTTGCCAAACTTCTGGCCTGCTCTTCAGTAAGACAATAAATAATATGTGAATAGAAAGACAAGGAAAAGAGTGTTTGTTGAACATCTTGCTTCATTATGATTAATCTGTGAGGTTATTGGCGTGAAATACAATGATGTTGTTTAATACCACGACTTTCGATATACGAAATGTCAAGTGTACATGGAACGAGACACCACCCCACCACCCATCCCACCCCCACCCCCGTCGATCGAATATAGAGTCTGAGTGATAACCGATACATATTATGCCGATGCTCATTAGTTGGTTACATTTAAAGAAAACAATATTTCGTTTTCCTTGGAATGCGATCTTGAAGTTCTTAAAACGTGCATGCCATACTAGGGCAATTTATAATTAAGAGCTTTGTTTTATTCACTCTATAGAACTCTATTTAAAACTCGTATTGGACAAGATATTTAGAGATTGGTGATATCCATTCCCGAATTTAGAAAACGTCAACTGAAGTTTCTCAAACGTAATTGTCTCTGACAAAACCCCAAATATTTCTATAAGAATATTGTTGAATTTCAGTGAATTCGGTAGTGTATGCTTTAAGTACGGACCAAAGTATCACCACTATTATAAATACATTTTCTGTAGCATTTATCAAGAAATGTTTCAATATTAGGAACATTGGCAAATTTATAAGAAATACAATTTTAATATGTTGAACTATCAAGTAGTATATTAAAATTATAAACAGAATCACACAATTCCTGTCCTGGACGGAGGAACCGGCTGAGGCCAACACCTGCGCCCAGGACAGGCGTGCGCTACAACATCGTGCTCTGAATGTGCACGTTAAACTCTCTGACCTGACTCACAAAATGTTTAGCTTGGACAAGGGGCGACCCTTTAAAAATAAGACTAATCTTCATTTCTCATCATTAAGTTTTGTACCTGCTAATTTTCGTTGCATAGGTTTAGCGATTTTGTTTTAAAAGATACTAATGTTCTCAGATAAGACATTGTTAACCATATTTATCGTCGAACTGATCAATTTAATCTTTGTCCTGTAAAATATAATTTAAACGGACGACTTGGATGATTCACCATGTAATTGTATTGTATTTTTGCACACCATTGTTGTTATTTTTTATTATTAGTTAATATTTATTGTCCGAACCAAATTGTTAACAACTACGAAACATTACTCTCCTACCTTTAATTGCCGTTAGATTTCCTCCAAAGTTTGTCCAGACACAAATCTTGAAAAAACCCATTACAATGACACAGATTCCACATACCAGATGATAACCATGTCACCTATATCGACTTCGCTGAGAGCGCATAGGGAAAAAAGCATGTAATTTTGTATCAGCTGCCATTTTGACTTTTTATGGAATATTCTTCAAGAGGGGTGAAAGGATAGGACTTAATCTAACAACGTCATAACATGTTATGATATAAAAAGCTTACGTGATGACGTCATATTATTATTATTTTTTAAAATTATTATTATTATTATTTTAATGATGCCACTAGAGATCATCGATTTCATATTAATTGTGTCACATACTTTGGAGGCTTTCACCCCTCTTGAAGAGTATTCCATAAAGAAGAAAGATGGCAGACGGCAGAAAACTGCATGTATTTTTCCCTATGCAATCTCAGCAAAGACAATATCGGCGACATCGTTGCAGTCTCGTGTGTGGAATCTGTATATTTGTAGTTTTTTTTTTGCGATTTGTGTCTGAACAAACTTTGGAGGAAATCTAACGGCAATTAATGGTAGGAGAGTAATTTTTCGTAGTTGTTAACAATTTGGTTCGGACAATAGTCAAAACACATTTCTGTTTAGACTTTGAAGAAAAAAAATATAAAGTTAAATTACAAAGGAATTTACAAAACAAGTTAGTTATTGTTTTAGTATTGGGATAAAAAAAAAAAGTGTTGTTTAAAATGGTTTACATTCCTAACTGACGTCACCATAATGACAGTTCTTAGAAAAAATATTTATAGTTTGTTTCAGACAAACTAAAGAAAAACATTTCAAATTAGAATAGAGATAATTATAGTACCAGCGAAGGAACATCTGAATTTAAAAATAATAAGCTCAATATTTTGGCATACAGTCTTAGAGAGGAAACACGCTACATTTTTTAATTAGTAGCATGGGGTCTTTTATGCGCACCATCCCAAAGACAGAATAGCACATGCCACGGCCTTTGATATACCAGTCGTGGTGCACTGGCTGGAACGAGAAATAGCCCAATGTGCCAACCGACAGGGATCGATCCCAAACCGACCGACCGACCGCTTTTACAACTGGGGTAAGTCCTGCCACTGTGGTTTTTAAAGAACAGCGGATAATGAATAGTTTCAGATACATATAACAGAACAAGAACCACCTTTCTGTAATAAATACCAACTATTAAAGGCGTGGACCCTAGTTTCAGATACATATAACAGAACAAGAACCACCTTTCCGTACTAAATACCAACTATTAAAGGCGTAGACCCTAGTTTCAGCCCGTGGGAATAGACATTCAGTTTAATTAACCTATAGACCAGCAACACACATTTACATAAGGTTACAACAAAGACAAGCTAAACTCCATGATGTTTAAACTGGGAAATACCGTCTAAAATAACTAAGAGTTTGTCTCTATAACCTCTATAACCATTACTTCTCAGACGAACGTAATTATGAAAAATGCATTTTAGTGTATTGCAGAACCACTTTGGGTGTACGAAAATGAATATTCTAAATAATTAAATGTAAGTACTTCTAATTTAAATTATCAAAAACGGCTTTAACAGAGAAAAATACGTCGTAGTGTTTAAAAACTAGAGCCTGTCGCTTTAACATCAGTTGTACACAATGCGCATTCGTTCCATATCAATCAAATGAAGAAATACACGTTTTCCAGTCGGGCTGCTAGTAATAAAAAGATGTTGTTTTGACTGTACAGTGACTGACATGACACTTGCTGCTTTACTCCTCACTGCATACAGCAGACCTTACCGTCGAAAACAATGAGTGTAGTGATTGATTGACCACTAGCCTTTAACCCGTGTCCTGGACAAACAGCCCAAATGGCTGAATTATTGTGTGCCTAGGACTGTGCGCTTGAGACCCAAACGGATAAACGCACGGAAATCTAGTAAAATGAATTAACGACTCTGGATTCAAATAACACCTGACCTGGTGCTTATAAAAGTTTTAAAGTCTAGACTCGAGACTCTGAGGCATTACTTTGAACGACAAAGCCATCAAAATTGTATGCGTGCGACATCATTGAACATTGAGTCTGGACTCTAAAAGTTTTATAAGCACAGGCCTGTTTGATAATATCTAGACTTTAAAATGTTCATTAGTACAGATCATAACATTGTAACACGATCCTTTTATTCAGTCTTGTACACGTTCAATCTCAGTTTGCTGACATAATGAACATCATCTTTAATAACAGACAGCCTTACATAAAAGTATAACATGTATAGAAGCTAACGGTGACACTGGCATAGCCAGGGAGCCACGGGGACCATGCCCCTCCCCTGTCACACCTCTTTTTCCCCCAACTACATTTTATACTTATCTGTAACCCCTTAACCCCCTGTAACAAAACAGCGTGGGTTTCCCCTCCCCCACCCTTCCGTAGGAGGCCCTCAATATAACATCCCAGCTACGCCAAAGAATGGTGAGACACATACATGCAATATATTCGAGCGTGTCTATCCAATTAAGGTTCAAGCACACTGTCCTGGGCACACATACCTCAGCTATTTGGGCTGTCTGTCCAGGGCAGTAGGTTAGTGGTTAGTGGTTAGTGGTTAGTGAGATAGAATAGGGTTTAGTAGTCTTACACCTACCCATTGAGTCGTTAAAACTCGCTCTGGGTGGGAGCCGGTACCGGGCTGCGAACCCTGTAGCTACAAGCCTTATGTCCGATGGATTAACTACGACACCACCGAGGCCGGTCTCATTCTGCCTTGGCTGATCTTAAAGACGCTCATTCTAAGTTACGAGGTGCATATTGCTGTTTCAGGGGCGGAACGTAGCCCAGTTGTAAAGCGCTCTCTTGATGTGCGGTCGGCCTGGGATCAATTCCCGTCGGTTGGCCCAATGGGGTATTTCTTGTTTCAGCCAGTGTGCCACAATTGACTTATCAAAGTTTGTGGTATGTACTATCCTGTCTGTGGGATGCTGCACATAAATTATCCCTTGCTGCTAATGGAACAAAATGTAGCGGGTTTCCTTTCTAAGACTTCATGTATATTTCAAAATTACCAAATGTTTGACATCCAATAGCCGATGATTAATAAACAAATAAATGTGCTCTAGTGGTGTCGTTGAACAAAATAATAATAAAAAAACAATTGCTGTTTCATTAAAAACATATTTCGTGCCAGCGGCGGGATCTAGCTCAGTCGGTAAAACTTTGGTGCTTTGGTCGCAGGATCGAACCTCCTCGGCTGACCTATCCTCCGATTGGTCTTTTGCCTCGCCCCATCCAATGCCCTCCTATTTGTGGGAAAGTGCATATAGAAGATCCCTTGCTACTAATGGAACAAAGTAGCGGGTTTCCTCGAAGATAATATATCTGAATTATTAAATGTTTGACATTCAATAGCCGATGATTAATTAATCACTGTGTTCTAGTGGTGTCGTATACCATAATAAACTTAAATTTGATTTACCTACTACAAACACTAGTATGTCCCAAACCACAGTAGGTTTGTCAAAAGTGATAATTTAAGCAAGCGGCAGTAAATGTACGACATAAGCAAAGAAACGCGAATACTTATTTTGAATTTCAATTAGTAGAAACGGATGATTTATATGCACCATCCTACAGACAGGATAGCAATTACCATCGCTTTTGGTATACCAGGCTGACATGAGAAATAGCCCAATGGGCCCACCGACAGGCGTCGATCCTAGGCCGACCGAGCATCAAACTAGCGCTTTACCACTGAGCTACGCCCTTACCCCTCAGGGAGCAGGAGCGCATGTGTGTATTTATGTTAGTATCTGCTACTTTTGTTTTAAAGATAAAGCCTTAATAAGTTCAGACCTAATTGTTTATAGGTTCAAATGCAGTACAGCCATGGATCCTAATCTTAACAGTCCGGAAACCAAGGAGATTGCCGTGGGCGTGTCATACATAGATAGGTATGCTCACAAAAGAAAAGTAATTCCGGTTGAAAGGATATCCCAACTACATAACATAACAGAAGAAATGATGTTTATATTTTATCTGTTCGTAACATCTCAAAGGGCAGATGGACTGCATTGTACTCATTACCAAACTAGTCTTTGATGTCTTCGATCCTCAGCTAGAGTTAGCAATCTGTTATGGCGAGACCTCTCAATGGTATCCTACTAATCTGTCTCTTGATGCCGTAAGGTGCGTCAGGGACATATTGGAATAATGCATTCTAACAATAATTATAGTTGTATTTTTGGAATGCTCAAGTCGAAAAGATTAGAAAAGTCTTTATAGAGAGCTAAGTACCTTTTTCTGAATGTGTTCTACGGTTTGATATGTGCGACAAGAACATATGGCGGTAATGCATTCTAACAATTGCGGTTGTATTTTTGGAATGTTCAAGTCAAAAAGATTAGAAAAACTATAATCTGTTGCAACCTTCATTGTCAACTAAGTATATATTTTTTTGCATTTGTTGTTTGGTTTGATAGGTGCGTCAAGAACAATTTGCAGTAATGCATTCTAACTATTGTCTGGTTGTATTTTTGGAATGTTAAGTCGGAAAGATTAGAAAAGTCATAATCCGTTGCATCCTTTATTGTCAGCTAAGTAGCTGTTTTTCTTCATGTGCTCTTTGGTTTGATAGGTGCCTCAAGGTTAATTTGCAGTCACGCATTCTAACTATTGTCTGGTTGTATTTTTGGAATGTTCAAGTCGAAAAGATTAGTACAGTCATAATCTGCTGCATCACTGTCAGTCAGCTAAGCACACTCCTTTGCCTGTGTTCTACTGACGTTAGTTAAAGATGCAAACACAGTTTCGGCTATTACAGAGTGTGCGAATAATTTTTACATGCTCATATACCACTAGAGTTTCGAGCATGTCCGTCCCGGGGCCTGTCTCTGGATAGCAAGGGGCTTGTCCCGGGACAGAGCTATTACAGATGTCTTCCGATAAGTTGCACATTACTTACAAATTCTATCGTAGGTTACTGATTTTGGAAACTCCAATGTATTTTCATCATGCTGACGTTATAACTGTCCCAACTTCACCATATGTGAAACAGAAAAAGCCACACACCTTGAAAACTAGAGTCAGTGACTGTAGCTCAGTGGTTTGAAGGAAGGAAGGAAATGTTTTATTTAACGACACTCAACACATTTTATTTACGGTTATGTGGCGTCAGACATATGGTTAAGGACCACACAGATATTGAGAGAGGAAACCCACTGTCGTCACTTCATGGGCTACTCTTTTCGATTAGCAGCAAGGGATGTTTTATATGCACCATCGTATAGAGAGGGTAGTACATACCACGGTCTTTGATATACCAGTCGTGGTGCACTGGCTTGAACGAGAAATAGCCCAATGGGCCCACTGACAGGGATCGATCCCACAACGACCGCGCATCGAGCGAGCGCTGTACCACTGGGCTTCGTCACGCCCTTGAAAACTCGAGTCAATGATTGTAGCACAGTGGTTAGAGCGCTCGTACAAGGCACGATGGGTTGTAGGAACGATGGAACTATACGGACTTTTACCCTTTCGCAACCAGTGCCCCATCACTAGTACATAAAACAACGAGGTATGTACTCTCCTGTTTTGTGAAAGAATGAGGGCGGGACGTCGGCAAGTGGTAAAGCGCAAGCTTAGTGTGCGGCCGGTCTAGGATCGACACAGCCATTGGGCTATTTCTCGTACCCAGATCATTTGACAATGTGAACATTGAAATATTTAGTTCAGTGGCTTTACGAAGTAATGTTTGAGCAATGCAAACAAGTTTATATAAGCATAGTTTGTCTATAAGGGGCGGGACGTAGCCCAGTAGTAAAGCGATCGGTTGATGCGCGGTCAGTCTGGGATCGATCCCCATCAGTGTGCCCATTGGGTTATTTCTCGTTCCAGCCAGTGCACCACGACTGGTACATCAAAGGACGTGGTGTGTGCTATCCTGTCTGTGGGATGGTGCATATAAAAGATCCCTGGCTACTGATGGAAAACTGTAGGGGTTTCCTCTCTAAGACTATATGTCAAAATTACCAAAATAGCCGATGATTAATAAATCAATGTGCTCTAATGGCGTCGTTAAGCAAAATAAATCTTTTCAGAAAGTACCTATTAAATATATTTTATTGTTTTTCATTAGGAGTAGACTGTGTGGTGGCAACAGGTTTCATTTCCAGCTTTCTCGTAACCATGTATCGAAATAACCATAAGCTAGGCACGAAATAGCCGTAGTGTCTTTTTTTTTTTTTTACAGTTATTCATGGGTGCATGCCACCACAAGTGTATTTCTTCAGATAGCTGAGGTGTGTATGTTTTTACAGTGATTCATAGGTGCATGCCACCACAAGTGTATTTCTTCAGATAACTGAGGTGTGTATGTCCAGAATAGCGCGCTTTAACCTTAATTGGATATAACACGAAAATAAGTTGAAACGAAATGTATAAATTCAATTGAGCTCTATACTGTGCAAACATTTGCGTTTTTTAAGCTAGTTGTGACGGAAGATGCTCTTAATTTGTTTTCGCCTGTGGCGATATTAATTGTTTTAGAGGGCCGTGTGCAGTTCCATTATGCACTTAAGCCCAGATGGGCAACTTGTTACGTGATACCTTTGCACGACGGTCGTCGAGCTTTTCTAATACACACCCAGCGCAGGTGTGGATGCCATGTGGCCAGTAGTTACGTAATAACTCCGGTAGTGCTGTTTATGACCAGGAGATTGCTCGCGGAATGGCGACAGCCAGTCTGGGCGATCTAAGAAAAATATGCCGGCGTGGTGGCTGTGGAAAATTCACATGATACGTGAGGTGCCGCGATGTACCCACAGGCGATATTCAGTTTTATGATAAATAGCTAGGGTTTTAGAGATATCAGGGAGAAACATAGGAAGGCTTCCAGGGATCGCTGTCCGTCCGGACTGGTAAATAATTTTATTTCTGCTCTGTGTATAACCTTGATGCGATTGATGTGACTTTAAATATTTTAATACTGTATTATACCAATATTATTTAGACGGTGCTGCCGGTCATCTGACGCAGTATACTGTAGGCTCACAGTTCTGATATATATATATATATATATATAAAGCTTAGCTAGTCATCCTAGAGGACCTAGGTAAACTGTAGGATATTGTCTTTATGGTGATAGGTACCAGTATTAATTCTGTGTTACAAGGTTACTGAATGAGTAGTTAAGGGTTAATTAAAAATTAACCAGTTAGGAATAGAGTTGTACTTCCTTTATTAATTAAGTTCCCCTGGAAGCGTTTCTCAATTATCACACGTTACTGAACGAGTAGTAAGGGTTAATTAAAAATTAACCAGTTAGGAATAGAGTTGTAATTCCTTTATTAATTAAGTTCTCCTGAAAGCGTTTCTCAATTATCACACGTTACTGAACGAGTAGTAAGGGTTAATTAAAAATTAACCAGTTAGGAATAGAGTTGTAATTCCTTTATTAATTAAGTTCTCCTGGAAGCGTTTCTTAATTATCACACATGTGGGTGTTGTGTCACGGTGAAGTGATTAGCATATTGTGTAAACTAGACACCTAGAGATGAACTAATTAAGTGATCAGTTCTGGGTTGTTATTATTTGTTGTTGTTAATTAACTACTGCGGCAATACATTTGTCAGCATAGGTTAATACAGATTCCAAAGTGTATTGTGTTTTTGTTGTGTTTTCTAGTGAACTAAACGTGCTATAATAATATATACTTTATATAAGATCTGATCTCTGATCATACCTAGACGAGCCAGCGGGTATAACTGCCTGTTACAGAGAGATCTAATAGATATACAGTTAGGAGAGATATTTGGATAATCGTGTTTCATTCAGTTACGGGTATTATAGGATCCCCGTGACACTAGTGTTGAGTGGCAGTACTCCTAGAGGAGTGGCAGTCTTCCTAAGGAAGAGGGACTGACAGTGGATCATAGAAGGAAGTGAATGAATGAATGAAAATTTAACGACACCCCATCACGAAAAATATATCAGCTATTGGGTGTCATCGTGGAAGCAACCACGACTTTGCCTAAAGTCTTTGAGACTCTGCCATGCGTAGAGATACGTTATTAATTCCTCTCCTTCCTTTCCTTTAAAGGAAACATATTTTATTTACGGTTATATGACGTCGGAGATATGGTTAAGGACAACACATATATTGAGAAACGAAACCCTTTCTCGCCACTTCATGGGTTACACGTTTCAATTAGCAGCAAGGGATCCTTTATATGCACCATCCCACATACAGGATAGTACATACCACGGCCTTTATATATATCCCGACCGGCTGGCACTTCATTGCAAAACGACACTCTACACTGCTTGGATATTAGCTGAATTTAAAGACAAAACTACATCGCATTATGTAATCATGATATGTGTTAGAGACGTGCAGCATTGTCGGTTAAAGTCTAAGAAAAGGAAATAAACAAGAAGGACAATTTAAACTGTGGCTATTTGATTTTAGCATCTGGCTATTTGATGCCGGATCTAGTCAGTGGAAGAAGAAAACCCGCATACATAACGTGAATCTAAATCATTCGATTAACTTGATTAATTAAATCAACATTTAACGCACACACATAGGGCCGGATTTACGAAACCTGTTATTCTTAAACGCAGGTGTGTAAGCATTGTAACTGTATCATGATATGTAGTTATTTACGTGTAAGACATAAACAGACTTTGTACATTCGGGCCCCTGCGCGTGCTGTAACCTCACCGTGGTGCAGGGGTGTAACATTCTCTTTGAGAATGGCCAATACAGCACAAATTGAAATTTTGAGTAAAAGTCAGTATCTATCTGTGATATTTGTATTTTTGCACAGTTCTTTACACTGTTTTTATTTAAATCTTGAATTTTTATATTGATGTTGATCATCACCTTATTTGTTTGCATTACCATAGTTTGACATCCAATAGCCGATGTATTTTTCGTGCTGGGGTGTCGTTAAACATTCATTCATTCATTGTACATTCGGGGGGGGGGGGGGGGGGGGGGGGGGGGGGGGGGGGGGGGGGCGGGACCTAGCCTAGTGGTAAAACGCTCGCTTGATGCGCGGTCGGTTTGGGATCGATCCCCGCCGGTGGACCCATTGGGCCATTTCTCGTTCCAGCCATTGGACCACGACTGGTATATCAAAGGTCGTGGTATGTGCTATCCTGTCCTGGGATGGTGCATATACTACTAATGGATTAAATGTTGCGGGTTTCCTCTATGACCATATGTTTTACATCCAATAGCCGATGATTAATAAATCAATTTGCTCTAGTGGTGTCGTTAAACAAACAAAATAATAATAATAAAAATTGTACATTCGGTCCATAATATATCATCCCAAAGTTTTCAACGTAACTAAATGTTTAGATCCTCCAACAAAAGTATTTACGTGACGTGTTAGTCACATCTATAGTCCGTCCCACATTCTTACACTTTTTTATTATACTTTTTTTTTGTTATAAATAATTTCAGTTTTGTTTGACGTAAAAAAGATAATTAAAAGTGTTTTGGAAATAACACCCCCCTCCCCCCCCCAAAAAAAACCCCCAACTAAAACCCCACCAAAACCCCCCACCAACAACAAACAAAAACCCACAACAACCCCCCCCCCCCCCCCCCCCCCAAAAACAAACAAACAACACCCCAAAAACAACTACTTTTGTGTCCAATTTTGAAAACAATCGGCTAGGAAATAAATAACTTGTCGTAAATTCTATTGCATGGAAAAAAGGCGTTCCCTGTGGGACGGACTATAGGTTATTTTCGTGTTTATAAACAAGTACTGTTCACTCCAGCCTGGAGACAAACTTCAGCTCTGATGACAGTCTGGTGGTGAGAGAGGTCAATTAGAGAATCGTCTGCGCCATGCCTTTCTACATCTGCCATTGAGCTGTACACTTATTGAGAGTTGAATCCGGTACTAGGACACGAACCCATTACTTACAGATCATAAACCCTATGACTTAAAACTAACGCGCCGTCAAGTATGATGTACACGTTGTAGATATAACTCTTTCTTTCGTTCGGTTTTGAACCTACCACTACTAGTATAGTTTTGGCGCATTGATCCAATATGTCAGTACACTGACCCGAATTCGCCCCAACACTATTTTCCTTACGCGTTTCCTTGTTTTACCAATTGTGTGAAACGAGCGTCTATCGGACACTTTATCAAGCGAATGATTTTCATTAATCACAGCTTCTGACATCGTTCATTCGTTTGCCCGCATGTACAGTCATTTCTTCTACCCCGAACCGGTATTGTCTGTCGATAAATCTGACACACGCGGAAACTACGATCGAATGCGTGCGTTTTTGCACAAATATGACAGCAGTAAACACAAAATCCTGACTCCCCGCTGAGTGATAAGATTATTATCACTAGTAGTGGATTCGTCGCCTCCAGAAAGAGAAAGTATGTTTTCTTAACGACACTAGCGTTAATCAGCGGCCATTTTAACTTAATTTTCGAGCACTACTCAAATTAAGGTTCAAGTACTCTGGTCTGAGCAAACACCTCATCTGTCTAGACAGTCAGTCCAGGTTAGTGGATTAACGAGTAGTGTTCTTCTGTGTCAGACCCAGTCACTGACTCGATGGTGTTGTGGTTAAGCCATCGGCCATAAGGCTGGTAGGTACTGGGTTCGCAGCCCGGTACCGGCTCCCACCCAGAGCGAGTTTTAGCGACTCAATGGGAAGGTGTAAGACCACTATACCCTTTTCTTTCTCACTAACAACTATCAGCTAACCTTCTTTCCTGGACAGACAGCCCAGATAGTCGAGGTGTATGCCCAAGATTTAATTGGATTTAAGCACGAACATAAGTTGAAATGCAATGAAATGACAAAATCAGACATTGTGCCGGGAGAAGACGAGCCTGAACCTTATTTTAGTATAGGCACGCTGATAAGGTATCCTATTCTAACGAGTAGCTATTAGTAGTTAGTGAGAAGAGAAGTCCAAAAACCGGCCATTCACATCGGTGGAAGCAGGTACCGGGATGCGAACTCAGTACGGACCAACCTCAAATCCAATGTCTTTTCAATAATCAGTATATAACAGAGGCCAATTTTTAATATAGTTTGACCCTGACAAAATTCCAACAAAAGACTTTTTGACGGATTTCTTTTTGCTGAGGTATCCCGTGAACTTATAAAAAAAGGTCTATAGAAATCAACCAACCGGAAAGCAGTATAACTAGGTCGAATCCAAAATGGCGGATGTTTCAACATTCTACAGGCTAAAACTCAAAAGGGGATCAAGATACCCCATTCAAATTTATTATTTGTGTATAGAATATTATTGGTTATGATTCCAAAGAAGTAAGTGTTGTTTTTGACAGTATTGCAAAATGTCGTGATATATTGTGACGTCATAATGACGTAAAACACAACAGCTATTGGTACAATAAAATTACATCGTAATACGACTTAATATATAGATGATACTACATGACTTTCAGTTTAATACCATATTTATGAACGAGTACATTAGAAAATGCTAAATACCATTATCTAATGTAAAATGGTATTAAACTGAAAGGAGTGTAGTATTTTATTTATAACACACCTATAATTATTGCTTAGAATTCATCAAACAGTAACACAAGTAAACATCCAGAGCAGCTGGTGTTCGAGTGTCAGTATAGGCCCCGCCCACAATCGAGGTTAATGACCCAGATTTAGATTTCACAAATAATTTATTAGACGGCGGTTTTAAAACTACTTCGTAGAGTAAAATCAGCCCTAACTGCAGCCAGCCGTTTTTCGCTAACGCTTGCGAACTATTTTGACTGGTTTTAGAAGCGCATAAACCAGTCTGGCGGACGTTTTTCTTCTCTGTCTGGCTGAAGTCAGCACTGCTTTCAATAAGAAATGTCCAAAATCGTATGTCACATTGTGTTGATCCCATTCTCCCTTAATGTACTGTTGGCCAATCCCAGCTTTGTCAAGGAAAATGGTATCTCACTATGTGACGTACGATTTGTGTGGGTTTTTTTTTTTTTTTTTTTTTTTTTTTTTAATTAAACTCCGTTATGTCTCACAGGTATGTAATAAATGATACGTAGTAGACAGTGCAGTATAACATAAATGCATTTGACAACAAATAACCTATTCGCATATTTACCATCATGTTAAGTAGTCATCCCCGGCATCCGTGTTTTCTTCAAATGTTGTGCATGTTAGTATATATGTTTTACATTTACATCTCTGGATGCTACAGCCGGTCATGCAGTTACAACGGATAACTGCCAAAAGACTTTCAGGAACAAGGATTGTTTCCCCATCATTATTGGCTGTAAGTTCGCTTGCACCAGACTCCATCCCCAGTTACTAAGTATAGAGTGCCTTAATGATGCAAGTGAATCTGATGGCTTACCACGAAAGATGCTAACCATAGCCCGAGTACCCAATTCCTCGACCGTGGTGAATGTTTGTTTCGGTTTGCTCAATGCATCTGCACAGGTTGGTTTTTTTGTTGTTGTGTAGAATCCCCTTTTAATATCTTCTGAAAAAATGTCCTTCAAATACATGGATGAATGGCAGCTGATCGCAGAGTTTGCTGCCTAAATGCCTTTTCAAAGAGTATATATGGAATACTCTAATTTTACACCTTGATTGGTTATCAGAACGGAAATACGAGTTCTTGTCAGCTGGATTGGCAAAGTGCAGTAAGATAACAAGGAGATATGTGTCCTCCCCTGTCAGTGTTATTGACTGGAATTGTGATGACTCTGTTGCTGCCTTCAAGATGTCCACACCAGTATCGCCAGTAGCTTCAATTACGTGACAACCACTTGTTCTCAGGTTGTCAATGATGAGCTTTATCAGAAAGTGTTTATTCTCCCCCTAGAAAGAAAGTCATCTTTCTTCCCAATGCATTCAGAACTAAGAGCAACGTGAATTCGTAAATGCACGTGTTGTCCTCTTCTTAGGTGGGCATTTATGGATGACATTTCATTGTAACCATCAAACACAACAATTGCTTTCCCATAGTGCCGACATGTAAAATCTGTATATGACTGCATACTAGAAAGGTATGTCTCCACTTTCAAAAATCTTTCGTCTAGGATGTACTGTTCATTGATGGGAATGGTGCTCATGCTGCAACCTGATGACATTGGATGGCATGCTATAGCATCATCAAGCTGTGGTTTATCTGCTTTACGAAAAAAACGTGTTTCGCTTCAAACAGTGCAGATGGAAAAGTACCGAGCTCATAGCTGAGAATGTTGTAGATTGACAGGTCTCTATTTTGTGACACAACAAGAAATTGTTCCAACAATAATGCAGGGTCAGTTGTCCTTTCGCTTCCATCTTTTATAGCCGATGAATCTCCTAAAAGTTCCACTTTGTGTTTTCTTTTAAATGAGTAAGAGAATGTTGGTTGTCCTACCATTTCTTCTATGATCTTATTCCCCAAATTTTCTGACTCGTACACATTAATTCATCCTTAGCCACAATACCAGCGGTGATGTTTCTTAATAGTGAATCTGAAGAAAAAGGGGAACAGTTCACCAGCTTAGAGTGTATCTTTTCAAGATCGAGCACACCCTTGCTCAGTCTTGAATCAGTTGCTTCTTTATGTTGTTCACTAGCAGCATATGAGACATTGGTAACTTCTTGTATGGCAATGTTGTACTCTGCTGATATGTGGAAAGACATTGTCCAGATGACACGTTGCTTCTCTGTCACACTACTTCCCCTTGCGATACAACCTACACTTTTCAGGGACCTCATGTGTGTTTGCTCAATGACCAAGTCTAATCCAAGTCCAGTCCAACATTTACTGCTTCGCCGAATGACATGGTGACCGTATTCACATTATTTTTTTAAACTGATGTGTTTGTCTTCAATTTTGGTGATATTCTGTAGGTAGGTATGCTGATTTGAGGTAATGTAAATGTTCCGCGGCAGCAAATATTGGAAGTGAGTCATAGACAGCACGCAGATGCATACTCCAAGAAACAGTTCGGTCAGCTCCAATCAAATTCCGTGGAAACACAATCATTGTTTTATAAAACAGCCAAAGCTGACTGGTCTCTGAAACAGAATGCCAGACGAGACCTCTCAACAGAGAATGCATTTTCAATGCTGGAAAGAATATCTGAGGTCGTACAGTCATCAAGAACCAGACATTTGAATTCTACGTCCCGATTCATCAGATCAGTGGTGACCAATCTGTTCAAGCATGTTTGCAAAAGGAGATGTTCCCGAAATGTCCGCTGTACAGATTTGCTGGTCAACATTTGTACCACAGAATTTTCTCCATACACCGGTTCCAGTAGTTGTCGTATTCCTGATCCTTACATCAAAGTGCCAAATGACCCACGAACATTCATGAAAGTATAAAAACCGACAAGAAGTAGAATAACATCTTACAAGAGACTTCTTTGTCCAGCATTACCTATTATCTCTGATGCCTTCCAGAAAAGAGGCTGGTAAAAAGTGATGATTGTTGGGATATTGGGATTCGCTGCGAGATTAGACAGGTGTGTCAGCGTAGAAATGTTGCACGTATTATCTCCCGAGCACAGGTCTATCGTAGGCAGGAATACGATGGATGCTTGACCAGGGTGCACGTGTCCTTGGTGGATAACATGCACCATCCCCTACCAATTTGGTGTAGGTTGGTGAAAACTGAAAGAACGTTCCCAGAAAGTGTCTTGTATTTAGGTTAAAAGATCAGTAACAGCATTAAATCCTAGTCTGATCAGTGATTTCACATTTGCTAATCTACGTACATGTGCAATATATTTATGTCATAGTTAATTTTAAGGAACAGTCATTCAGAACGTATAGCTGTGATGCTGAAGAAGGAGTCACCTTAGTAATGTGCCTACCTCTCTAAGAATCAGGTTCAGTGACCAAAACCCCCAGTTTTTTACATGTCGTTTTTTATTTTTCACGATGAAGTTGCAATATCTAATATTTATGGTTTTCATTGGCGGCCATATTGGATTTTGGACGCCATCTTGAAAATAAGTGACAGATGCAATGCATCTTGCCCGGAATCAATTTCACTGACCTCAAAACCCTTTGAATTGATAACTCATTAGTCTATCTGTGACTTCTACAGCCAGAAATATATGATATTTCAGTTTCGCTGGCGGCCGTATTTGGATTTTGGCCGCCATCTTGGAAACTCGGAAACGATCAAGATGGATCTTAGGCTAAAATTAATTGATAGGTCCAGAAGAAGCATCACGCCACATTTCATGCTTTGTCTGCCATGTAGCATTAAACTTGCTAAGTCACCTGACTTACATGTATATCTCAGTATCACTTTTTAAGATTCAAGATATCAAAATCCGTCATTTTGGAAATAAGCAATTTTTAACACTTTGTTAACACTTTTTATGTTATTGTATACACTTAATAGTACCAGAAATTATCTAAAACAAAAACCTCTTTGCAATTTGTTTTCATTAATGGCTTCTTTTTCCATCTACCAGTATTGGCTCCCCTTTCGTTTGCCCCTATTTGACACTTGACCTCTATGTGACCTTGTTCACAACTCGCCAAGATTAATGATTGACTTTCTCAAGAGTTCAGTGTATGGCCTTTGCAGAAATACCAAACACTCGGACACTTCCAATAAATGAACGAGTTATTGAGCCATCTCTAGACACTCACTGCATTAACACTAATGATACCTATAGACAAATATAACAACTGACTTCTCTGCAATATTCTCTTTCTTCCAGAAACCGGCCTCGGTGGTGTCGTGCTTAAGCTATCGGAGATAAGGCTGGTAGGTACTGGGTTCGCAGCCCGGTACCGGCTTCCACACAGAGCGAGTTTTAACGACTCAATGGGTAGGTGTAACACCAATACACCCTCTTCTCTCTCACTAACACCCACTGTCCTGAACAGAAATCCAAAATTGCTGAGGTGTGTGCCCAGGACAGCGTGCTTGAACTTTAATTGGATATAGGCACGAAAATAAGTTAACATAAAATAAAAATGAATGTTCCAGACTGCACAAACCTATTTGGTACTGTTTCTCTTTATCATCATAGAATATAAAATGGTACCACGAACATTATTTACCAAAATGAGTTGTAAAAGAAAATAAGATGGTCTATGCCCGGTAAATAACCTAAAATACAACGAGGGCCGCCATTTTGAAATAATGACATCACTACATCTTTAGTTGCTAAGCAACATTAAATGACATTATCACTAAATATACAGACAATCGTTGAATGACATCTATGACCAATTCCAAGTCATTTATTGAATCTAGGACGACGATTAATCGGTATACATGTATTTTTAGAATACAAGATATTAAAATCCGCCATCTTGGATTTGACCCACTTTTACCACTTTCCGGTGCTCTGATGTCTATAGACTTTTTATATGTTATTCTCTACAACAAGTAGTACCAGAAACTACAAACAAATATTTTATTGCAATTTGTTCCCATTCAAACATTTTGTTTCGTAGATTGACTGGCCTAATACGTAATATCTCATTCATATCGTGTTAGACAAATATAATCAATCATGTTTACCATAGAAACAAATACATTTTAATTTAGCAGAAATAGTTTGGTTCCTCGGAGATATAGTGTTACCTAAACTCGCCATCTCTAAAGCGTCTCAGACAAAACCGATAATACAGAAGACATGAAAAGAGAGGCAGATATGTATATAGAAAACCCTTGAGAATAAACATGGAAATAAAAATATTAAAAAAAAAGTTGAGTTAGATAATTTTATTTGTTTTGCAAATATACGCACACCACCAAAATAAAACTGATACAAAAACCCATGAACCAATCAATCATCTCAGAGTAAAAGTTTGTTTTGTTTAACGACACCACTAGAGGATATTATTTTATTAATAATCGGCTATTGGATGTCAAACATTTCGTAATTTGAACATATAGTCTTTGAGAGGAAACCCGCTACATGTTTCCATTAGTAGCAAGGGCTATTTTATATGGACAATTCCACAAACAAGATACCTATACCACGAACTTTGATATACCAGTCGCGGTGCAATGGCCAATGGACCCACCAACGGGGATAGATCCCAGACCGACCACGCATCAAGCGAACGTTTTACCACTGTGCTACGACCCGCCACTATCAATCATCTAGTCAACCAAATTTCGTTTTGTTCATTGGACAGACAGTGACAACATTGAACGATACCGTTCTCTGTATCCCGTATCTGGTTTCCATACGGCTTCTTCAGCTGATGATAGACTGTCTACAAATAAAGAGCACAACATACCGGCCTCGGGGTGGTGTAGTGGTTAGGCCGTCTGATTTAAGGCTGGTAATTGGGTTCGCATCCCGGTACCGGCCCCCACCCAGAACTATTATAACGACTCAGTGGGTAGGTGTAAAACCACTACACCCTCGTCTCTCTTACTAACCACTAACAACTAACACTAAGTCACTGTCCTGCAAAGACAGCACAGATAGCTGAGATGTGTAAGCAGGAAGGCGTGCTTGAACCTTATTTGGATATAAACATGAACACTAATTTTAAAAAGAACAGAAAGAGCTCGACATTGCTCTTACTTTATCAACAAACGTTGTTGTAGTAGCTGTTGATGCAAGTTTGATTGTTATTTCATAGTATGTTTCATTGATCAGTTATGTAATTATAAGATCGTGGAAATATGTGCCACAGAACCGCTTTACACACACATTGACGATATATCTTTATACATTTTTAACTACGACTATTTAGTGTCTAGCACTCAGTTATTTCGATAGTTGGTCTTGGATGTTAGAGAGAAAAACTAACCGTAGCCCAGTGATAAAGCGCTCGCCTGATGCGCGGTCGATCTAGCATTGATCCCCGTCCGTGGGTCCATTGGGCTATTTCTCGTTCCAGCTAGTGCACCACAACTGGTATATCAAAGGCCGTGGTATGTGCTATCCTGTCTGTGGGATGGTGCATATAAAAGATCCCTTGCTGCTAATAAAACAAAAGGAGTAGCCCAAGAAGTGGCGACAGTAGGTTATCTCTCAATATCTGTGTGGTCCTTAACCATATGTGTGACGCCATATAACCGTAAATAAAATGTGTTGAGTACGTCGTTAAATAAAAACATTTCCTTCCTTCCTTCCGTCCACAAGGGGGCGAGACGTAGCCCAGTGGTAAAGCGCTCGCTTGATGCGCGGTCGGTTTGGGGTCGATCCCCGTCGGTGGGGCCATTGGGCTATTTCTCGCTCCAGTCAGTGAACCACGACTGGTACATCAAAGGCCGTAGTATGTGCTATCCTGTCTATGGGATGGTGCATATAAAAGATCCCTTGCTGCCAATCGAAAAGAGTAGCCCATGAAGTGGCGAACGCGGGTTTCTTCCTTCAATACCTGTGGTCCTTAACCATATGTCTGACGCCATATTACCGTAAATAAAATGTGTTGAGTGCGTCGTTAAATAAAACATTTCCTTCCTTCCGTCCACAAAAGCTACTCCTACCGAAGATCAGCAAGATATATTTTATATGCTCTTTCCCCCATGAACAGAACAACACACACCAATGCCTTTTGTGAACCAGTATAGGCACACCGACTGAGACAGGGAAAATATCACATTATCAATTCCATCGTGATCGGACACCGCTTTATTAATTTCCACGATTGATAAAATCATCGTTGTATAAATATCCTTCACTAGAATGTTTTGGTTAAATACTGGCATAACACATTAAGGGAGATAACTACATAGAACATAAAAAATGTTAGTTCAGCCCGAGTTATACAGCTTTATAATTCCGAAGTCCAATAAGTTTTTTTGGAATGAAAGTAAAGTTTGTTTTATTTAACGACGCCACTAGAGCACATTGATTTTTTTATCTTATCATCGGCTATTGTACGTCAAACATATGGTCATTCTGACACTGTTTTTTTTTAGAGGAAACCCGCTGTTGCCAACGACAGGCAGCAAGGGAGTTTTTTTATTTGCGCTTCCCACAGGCAGGATAGCACAAACCATGGCCTTTGTTGAACCAGTTATGGATCACTGGTCGGTGCAAGTGGTTTACACCTACCCATTGAGCCTTGCGGAACACTCACTCAGGGTTTGGAGTCGATATCTGGATTAAAAATCCCATGCCTCGACTGGGATCCGAACCCAGTACCTATCAGCCTGTAGACCGATTGCCTAACCACGACGCCACCGAGGCCGTTTTTTTTTTGGAATGAATGCCCGGCTTCGGTGGTGCTTGGTTAAGCCATCGGACATAAGGCTAGTTGGTACAGGAGTCGCAGCCCGGTACCGGCTCCCACCCAGCGTGAGTTTTAACAACTCAATGGGTAGGTGTAAGACCACTACACCCCCTTCTCTCTCTCACTAACCTCTAACCACTAACACCCACTGACCTGGACAGATAGCCCAGAAAGCTGAGGTGTGTGCCCAAGACAGTGTGCTTGAACCTTAATTGGATGTAAGCAGGAAAATAAGTTGAAATAAGATGAAATGAAATGAAATGAATGAATGAATGAATGAATGAATGAATGAATGAATGCATGAATGAATGAATGAATGAATGAATGAATGAATGAATGAAATGGAATGGAATGAATGAATGAATGAATGAAATGAAATGAAATGAAATGAAATGAAATGAAATGAAATCAATGAATGAAATCAATGAATGAATGAATGAATGAATGAATGAATGAATGAATGAATGAATGAATGAATGAAATGAAATGAAATGAAATGAAATGAATGAATGAATGAATGAATGAATGAATGAAATGGAATGGAATGGAATGGAATGAATGAATGAATGAATGAAATGAAATGAAATGAAATGAAATGAAATGAAATGAAATGAAATGAAATGAATGAAATGAATGAAATGAAATGAAATGAAATGAAATCAATGAATGAATGAATGAATGAATGAATGAATGAATGAATGAATGAAATGAAATGAAATGAAATGAAATGAAATGAAATGAAATGAATGAATGAATGAATGAATGAATGAATGAATGAAATGAAATGAAATGAAATGAAATGAAATGAAATGAAATGAAATGAATGAATGAATGAATGAATGCATGTTTAACGACACCCAAGCACGAAAAATATAACGCCTATTGGATGCTAAACTAAAGTAAAACAACAATGATGTAAAGATCAATATCAGTATAAAAATTAAAAAGTTAAAATAATACACAGTGTAAACAGCTGTGAAAAATACAAATAAGTGTTTTGGAGTCAAATAATTTGATGGTAGACAGTTATAGAACAAGATGACATAACAAATAAAAGTATTTATGTAAATAATTGCCAAAGTTCACAATTTGTTTTCATTTTCATGGAAATTATCTGAGAAAATATTTACTTTTGACGTCATTTGGTTAGAATAAAGATAAGCATGGAAATTCCGAATCATTTATCGTTCACTTGGGGATATTATGGTGTGATGTTCATCCTAGTACTACTATGTTCTTGCTATCTAAATGCTTACACAATTTAGATTGTTATATGTTTGTGGCCTGTGAAATTATGATATAACAAAATGTATACCAGAGGGCAGCTCGCTTGGAAGGAAAGAAGGAACGACGCATTCAGCACATTTTAATTATGGTTATAAATCAGACGTCGGATCACCCAGATGATGAGAAAGAAAACCTGCTGCTGCCACGCAGTGGGTTACTCTTTCCGATTAGCATCAAAATATCGTTTATATGCAGCATCCCAAAGACAGGATGGTACATATCATGGCCTTTGTTACAGCAGTTGTGGTGCACTGGCTAAAACGAGAAATAACCCAATGGACCCACTGACGGGGATCGACCCTAGACCGCCCGCGCATCCAGGACAGCTCGACTGATGACAGTACACTTAGCGGCATCTACCTGCTGAGAAGCGCTGATCATAGGCGTGTGTGTGTGTGTAGGGTGGGAAGAAAAAGAGAGAGAGAGAGAGAGAGAGAGAGAGAGAGAGAGAGAGAGAGAGAGAGAGAGAGAGAGAGAGAGAGAGAGAGAGAGAGAGAGAGAGAGAAACTACATATTACCCAGTATTTGAAAATAATTTGTGATTGTTAGCAGTTTGGATTTGATTTAGCGAAAAAGACGTCTTATTACCGTCTTTGAAAACAATTTCATTGTTTGGAATAGATTTGGTGAAACAGACGTTTTCTCCCTTAGAATTTTTCTGTTTTCAAATATTCAACTTAACTGAAAAATAGTATAAGAATTAAAAAAAAAAAGAAAAACACCGCGAAAAAAAAGAAAAAGAAGCGAGATAACAATAACATTTAAATCGAAAGAAAACACGAAACATTATTAACCATGATTTATAATTTTAAAAATAATAATATAAATAAACAACAGAATAATTATACAATACATTAAATCTCCCAGTCTACAGTCGATCGCTTAATAAAATGTCCACATTATTGAGTCTCTTACTGATTTATCAGTGGCAGACCCAGGGAATATTGGTGTGTGTGTCTGTGTGTGTGAGTAGAGGGGATTGACTCTCGGGTAAAAAACCAGAATGTCATGGACAAATTCGCTTGAAGGGCAAACTCATTGAAAAATAATTAAGAGGGAAAAGGGACATTTTGTCCCACTATCCCCCTTTAGATCTGCCTTTGACATCCTTACATTGGACCAAAATACAGGACTCGAATACTCGGCGGTCAAACTCGACCCGGACCAGAGTACCCGCCATTGACACTAGATGATGATCAGACTAAGGGATGAAGTAAAATAGCATTATGCATCTTATAATTGCAGCGCTGAACATGGATGCCAAATAATGCCAGTGTATTCATTCCGCACATTCAACATGTTCCCCTCCATGTCTTGTAGCTCTATAGTGTAAGCGGTGGCAAGTATATGGCAAAATGACGTAAACATAGAATTAAATGAGAGTACTCTTCAGTGCACATGTACTCGAGTCCTGTGAACAGACTCGAGTCTTACTAGACTCGGCCCGTGCTCGAGTATTCCAGTATATTGCCCTGATATCTTTGCTTGACAAGTATAACTGTTTCACATCTATTCGTTCAGTGGCGGATCAAGCGTGAAGTCGAGCTGGGGTTAGAACGAGCCTGTGAATGTGGCGATAGAGATGGCGTGGTAATTTTACAAAAAAAACTTAATACTGGCAGGGAAGTATGCAGGATTTTTCAAGGTATTGGGTGCAACGCTTAAAATGGACATCTACAGTATTGAAAAGTCAACTAACATGTATCATCTGTATAGTAATCATCCACAACAATGTTAGGCTGAATATTGTAACCGTGTTCCCCACTAAAAAAAAAGGTCAATAAATGCCTTATTTTCATCTGCTAAACACTGGATTTTTTCGGGACACGTCAACTTTCGGGCGGATACAATAATGCCCTTCCAAAACCATCCTCATAAATCTACGCTTGTAGTCCTTTAGGAGCAGTTCTTATAAATAAATTGATGCAACAAACTGAATTGAACTGAACTGAATTAACCTGGCGAACATGTCTTGTATTCTTTATTAATATGTATTGGTGTAGCTGGGAAGGGGGGGGGGGGGGGGGAGGGGGTCATGGGGACAATGCCTGTCAATCACCCCTCTTTTCCCCCAACATCTTTTATATGTACATGGCGCCCCATAACACGACTTACTGACAGTGTGGGTTCCTCCTCCCATTATGGGTGCCCTTCCACAATATAAAATACTGACTACGCCAGAGCCTACCCATTCCACCTCATACGTCACCGGTCCTTATAAAGAAACAATTAAACAATCAATCAAACAAACAAACAAACAATCACTTACCTCTATTAATATATCCAGCCAGCATTTGCAGGAGATAGTGGAACAAACAGCACACTGGTTAGATGTCATCATCATTACGTAGTATTAGATCCATGCACAAATATTTTATATTTATACACATTTAAAATAAATATGATTATAAATGCCAAACAGCGATCATTTCGCACATTTTAATAGTTGATCTATATTTTTACGAATGTGCGTAGTGTCGCTTTGGCATCAATAAGCATATTAAAATGTCAAAGCATTGTTGACGTCACGTCAAAGGAATATTGACGCTTATATGGTAACGGCTTCGGCACTTTTCGTAACTTCACGGAAAATGGCGAAATACTATTGAAATGCACACCTCCATCACCCGCCCACTGGATCCGCGCCTGACAGGGAATACACGTAGCGAAGAACTTCGTACAGTAATAATCCATTGTCCGTCACCGGCAGGACTGATGATATTAAAGGGACATTCCTGAGTTTGCTGCATTGTAAGATGTTTCCGACAAATAAAATATTTCTACGATTAAACTTACATCTTAAATATATGTTCTTATTTAGAATATCAGTGTCTGTATATTCAATGTCTTTCTGGTCGTCTTAATATTTGTAAGAAGCTCAAACTGGATTTTGTGTTCAAATAATTTCGTACGTACGAAAAAAATTATTTTAGGAAATAAAAGGAAATTTAACCCAGTACAAATAGTAGAACGATCAGAAACACTTTTAATATACAGCCACTAATATTTTATGCAAAAAGATATATTTGATATGTAATTACAATCGTTAAAAAGTCTCTGCTAGTCGATAACATCTTAAAACTTGCAGCAAACTCTGGAATGTCCCTTTAAGTACATACAATTATTCGTGGACTAAAATAGCAGCCAATTAATTGTCAAATGTAAGGTTACAAATGAATGAATGAAATTTAAACGACACTCCAGCACGAAAGATATCGGCTGTTGGGTGACAAAAGTAATGTTACAGTGACATAATTGTTTTATTAATTCAATCAATTTAATTTAAAAAGTTAATACACAAACTAAGCCTATTTACAAGCAGTTGAGCAATATGTAATACAGTAAACACAAGTATATTCCACTATGACGTCATATATGAAACATGACGTCATCTGTATGGCCCGACGCCATATAACAGTAAATAAAATGTTTTGAGGGATTCGTTAAATAAAATATTTCCTTCTTTCATCTGTATGACTCTACATTTGCGAAATTCTATGACGCAAACTGATGGCGCTTATTGTTGATTGCTAGGAGGAGTGCCCGTTTTACACCAAAAATAGTGCAATATAGTTCCGTAGGAACCGGGAAGGGGGGGGGGGGGGGGGGGGGAGGAGTCGGGGGCTTATTATGAACTTTTGTTTTTACACATTAATGTTTGCCATTGTAATCAAAATCTGATATAGAGTTTGTACCCGATCCGTCAGTGACCCCCCCCCCCCCCACACACACACACACTCCCAAAGTCGTTCCTAAGAGCCTGCAATATAATGATTTATGGGTTCGCAAAACCACAGAGCAGTGCAATATGGTCTAAAATAGAATCTCACGTGACGTAACATTAACCAATCGGAAATCATGTAGAATATGCATGATATGATAATAATGTATCATATTACTTTATATGCTGTTTATTAACAAGTAATGACAGTAATAAATCTACACAAATTACATTACAAATCATTGGCACAATAAAGGGTTTGAGATAGGTAAGCCTTGCCAGTTAAACCATATTGAATGTTAGTTGTAGGACTATTGTTGTAATTGTTTTTGGGTTACTTTTTGTTTGTGTTTTTTGTGTCTTTTTGGGGGTGGAGTGTGGGGGTGTCTATTACTATTATTATTTTAATTTGTGTTGATGGTGTGAGCATATTTTAATAGGATGTGTTGGCTTTTCATCCCTGTTTTCTTTAATATAGTGATCCGTTAGAACTATACTGAACAAAATAAGAAACTTCCGCTAACTTTGCTTGAACATAACTTGATGAAAACAAATCGGGGGAATAATTGTTATATATGCGTTTAAAGAGTGTTGCATGATGCATCGTTTGGTGCAAAAATCATGGCCATAGGTTAACAGAAACTGGGAGAAATTTTGACCAAGTGTGGTAGGCGTTAAAAATAAAAATACCCACTTAATAACGGGTATGACCACCTCTTGAATTGACCACTGCAGTGCATCGCAGGCGCATAGAATTGACTAAAGTGTTGATTTCTGCCTGTGGAATATTGTTCCATTCCTGAATGTGCGCTTGACGAAGTTCGTTGACGTTAACGGGTGGGTTGGAACGACGGCTCAATCGTCTGTCCAGACTATCCCAGACATGCTCGATGGGGTTGAGATCAGGATTTTTAGCGGGCCAGTCATCAATGAAATCAATGTTATTTGTCCTAAGAAAATTTACAGTGTCTCTAGCTGTATGAGAGGTGGCATTATCATGCTGAAAAATCGAGATGTTGGCGTTGTTATGGAACAGAGGAATGACGTGATGAGCGAAAATGTCATCGCGGTAACGTTGAGCATTTAAATTGCCATCAATGACGACTAGTGGTGAACGATAACCATGGGCAATGGCTGCCCAGACCATGAAACGATCTCGTTCAAGAACACAACAGTCAGCATAGCGTTCATTTCTCCTACGGTAGACGCGAACCCTGCCATCACCACGTTGTAAAGAAAATCTGGATTCATCCGAAAAAAGAACGGTATTCCAGCGTCGCCGTATCCAACGAGTGTGTACACGTGCCCAATTAAGACGATTTAGACGATGACGTTGCGTTAAAACGCATCCGAGGTAAGGACATCGTGCATGTAAACCGTTCTACCGCAGACGATTACGAACAGTTTGCCCACTGATTCGGTTATTATGAAGCCCAGGTGTGTTAACAGCAGTAGCAGTGGCAGTTTGGAATCGATTGCGCAAATGCGTGTTCATGATATAGCGGTCTTGACCACGCGTTGTAACACGCGGACGTCCACGACGTGGCAAGTCGTTGGTGCTTCCTGTCGTTCGAAATCATACTAAAAATGCTACAATGTAAAAAAACTTTATTTTTTTTACAAATTTTGAAGCGTTTTCGTTCACTTGACAACAATGTCAGTAAGACAAGTAAAACAAATTGACCGAATACTACACGGGACATGTCGAACCATGCATGCACGTGCAATTTGAATTTCACGTTATCGACGATTAACAGTGCAAAAATAATCGATAAAATTCATGTCTCCTGATAATACAGCTCAAGGCTAATACTACCTATATAATTTCATTACACAATGAATTCTTTAACACAGCAAATACTATATATACAAATCGGAAGTTTCTTTTTTTGTTCAGTATATTTTACAGAGTGGAAAAACCAACAACAACAATACAATCCCAGGATCCCATACCTTTACTTCTACTAGTCTCGCTAAGTATATCAGCCACGCTTAGACCTGCACCACTTTTCAGTCTGACTTCACGGTTACTTAAACAGCCCAGAACACTGCCTTTCACTTCCTTGATACTTGTGCATGCTAAGCATGTGCCCCGTAAAGAAACAAACAAGAGAGATAAGAATTATGGAATGTGTAGTGTCTGGCGATAAAGACGCCGAGTGCCGCGCAGTGTCGGAAGTTCTATGCTATGGGGTGGTCTCATATTTTAAGAACCTGTCACATGCTTAGTGCTCATATCACAAATGCATGTATCTGCATGTAAAACCCAAGGTGGTCTAATTACGTAGATACCTTAATATAGGCAATGTGTATTGGTCAGTCCCCAATATTCAGGGCCGTACCCTGATCAAAATCCGGGGGGGGGGGGGGGGGGGGCACTACTTGTTATAAACAAATGAAACACTATACAAATTAAACCCTGAGATGTGTATGCTATTTTCTGGAGTTAAAACGTGAGATTCTTAAGGGGGCAACATAAGGAGAGAGGGTTGTAGGTATTGTTTTTACATTGATGAGCATACAAACATGGTCTTGTATTTTAAGAACCTGTCGAATGCTTGGCGCTTATATCACAAATGCATGTCTCTGCATGTAAAACTCAAGGTGGACGATTTAAGGAGGCTCCTTATTAAAAGCGACACTTGTTTGTCAGTCAGAGAGGGTTGTAAGTAATATTTTTACATTGATTGGCAGACAAACATTAGCCAATGTAGTCATCAAATCGGAAACACAATGTTCACTTTTTACCTTAAAAGAACATAGTAGCCTCTGTGACGTCACTGGAACACAAATGTAACCCGTCCTCCACTTGGAGTTTAAACTATTTCAGTTGTTTACTTATAGAGATACAAAAAAGGAAAAGAAAGAAAGAAATGTTTTATTTAACGACGCCCTCAACACATTCTGTTTAGTTATATGGCGTCAGACACAGATATTGAGACAGGAAAGCCGCTGTCGCCACTTCATGGGCTACTCTTTTCGGTTAGCAGCAAGGGTTCTTTTATATGCACCATCCCACAAACAGAACAGTATATACCACGACCTTTGATATACCAGTCGTGGTGCACTGGCTGGAACGAGAAATAGCCCACCGACGGGGATCGATACCAAAACCGACCGCGCATCGAGCGAACGCTTTACTACTGGGCTACATCACGTCCCTACAAAAAAAGGAAACCACTCTCATTAAACCTCAGTAGTCAGGCAACACACGTCATCAGGCCCAAATCGTGCCGGCGAGTTGTTAGCAGTAGTCAGGCAACACACGTCATCAGGCCCAAATCGTGCCGGCGAGTTGTTAGCAGTAGTCAGGCAACACACGTCATCAGGCCCAAATCGTGCCGGCGAGTTGTTAGCAGTAGTCAGGCAACACACGTCATCAGGCCCACACGTCAAGTGGCCGAGTTGTTAGCAGTAGTGAGAAGTCGAAGTGGCCGAGTTGTTCGCAGTAGTGAGAAGTCGAAGTGGCCGAGTTGTTAGCAGTAGTGAGAAGTCGAAGTGGCCGAGTTGTTAGCAGTAGTGAGAAGTCGAAGTGGCCGAGTTGTTAGCAGTAGTGAGAAGTCGAAGTCGTCGAGTTGTTAGCAGTAGTGAGAAGTCGAAGTGGCCGAGTTGTTAGCAGTAGTGAGAAGTCGAAGTGGCCGAGTTGTTCGCAGTAGTGAGAAGTCGAAGTGGCCGAGTTGTTAGCAGTAGTGAGAAGTCGAAGTCGGCGAGTTGTTCGCAGTAGTGAGAAGTCGAAGTGGCCGACTTGTTAGCAGTAGTGAGAAGTCGAAGTCGCCGAGTTATTAGCAGTCGAAGTCGCCGAGTTGTTAGCAGTAGTGAGAAGTCGAAGTCGTCGAGTTGTTAGCAGTAGTGAGAAGTCGAAGTGGCCGAGTTGTTAGCCGTAGTGAGAAGTCGAAGTGGCCGAGTTGTTAGCAGTAGTGAGAAGTCGAAGTTGCCGAGTTATTAGCAGTCGAAGTCGCCGAGTTGTTAGCAGTAGTGAAAAGTCGAAGTGGCCGAGTTGTTCGCAGTAGTGAGAAGTCGAAGTGGCCGAGTTGTTAGCAGTAGTGAGAAGTCGAAGTGGCCGAGTTGTTAGCAGTAGTGAGTAGTCGAAGTGGCCGAGTTGTTAGCAGTAGTGAGAAGTCGAAGTGGCCGAGTTATTAGCATTAGTGAGAAGTCGAAGTCGCCGAGTTGTTAGCAGTAGTGCGAAGTCGAAGTCGCCGAGTTGTTAGCAGTAGTGAGAAGTCGAAGTCGCCGAGTTGTTAGCAGTAGTGAGAAGTCGAAGTCGCCGAGTTGTTAGCAGTAGTGAGAAGTCGAAGTCGCCGAGTTGTTAGCAGTAGTCAGAAGTCGAAGTCGCCGAGTTGTTAGCAGTAGTGCGAAGTCGAAGTCGCCGAGTTGTTAGCAGTAGTGAGAAGTCGAAGTCGCCGAGTTGTTAGCAGTAGTGAGAAGTCGAAGTCGCCGAGTTGTTAGCAGTAGTGCGAAGTCGAAGTCGCCGAGTTGTTAGCAGTAGTGAGAAGTCGAAGTCGCCGAGTTGTTAGCAGTAGTGAGAAGTCGAAGTCGCCGAGTTGTTAGCAGTAGTGAGAAGTCGAAGTCGCCGAGTTGTTAGCAGTAGTGAGAAATCGAAGTCGCCGAGTTGTTAGCAGTAGTGAGAAGTCGAAGTCGGCGAGTTGTTCGCAGTAGTAAGAAGTCGAAGTGGCCGAGTTGTTAGCAGTAGTGAGAAGTCGAAGTCGCCGAGTTGTTAGCAGTAGTGAGAAGTCGAAGTCGCCGAGTTGTTAGCAGTAGTGAGAAGTCGAAGTCGGCGAGTTGTTCGCAGTAGTGAGAAGTCGAAGTGGCCGTAATATTCTGGACCTAATCCGATTTCAAAAGTAAAATCACACAACAGACATGAAGACCCTGACTTGTTTATTGTCATAGCTCACTTGGCACCTTGTCATGACTCATGATATGACATTCAGTTCCAGATGCAATCATCAGCTTAGTGTTACAACATAATTATGTGAGTTGGATCCCTTATCAACGCAAACTAAAATAAAGAAAAGGGGCATTATTTTTAATGGAACTTTATTCATCGCCCACTGGCTGAAATACAGGTATGCACCTTTAAAATAAAAGTATATGCCAGTACATATTTTGAGTTTTGGTATAGAAGATAAAGTTGAAGTTTGTTTTGTTTAATGACAGCACTAGAGCGCATTGGTTAATTATCATCGGTTATTGAATGACAAACATTTTAAATTTTGATACGTAGTCATCAGAGGAAATCAGTCACATATTTCCAAAGTTTTGTTTAATGACACCACTAGAGCGCATTGGTTAATTAATCAGCGGTTATTGAATGACAAACATTTGGCAATTTGGTTACGTAGTCATCAGAGGATTTCAGTCACATATTTCCAAAGTATCTTTATTATAAACTTTCCCACATACACGACAACACGTACCACGGCCTTTGATATATGGTCTTGTAGATGGGCAGATATGTAACAAAATACTAAATATCTTGATAACGTAAAGCGTAGTTTCCGTTTTAATGTGGAGTTCGGGTTAATGAGTCTGCACACGAGTTTGTACATATGTTCTCGATGTACGTCATGGACATATCTAGAAAGAGAATGATCTTGATTTTATGATTGCTATCTCCCCACTTCCCACAGAGGGGATCAAGGTATGGCCCTCTGTATACGAAGAAGTGGTAATAAATGGCACGTAGTCAACTCCACATTAACGGCGAAAACAGAAGTGGTAATCGTAGATAGAACACCCCAATAAATACGCACTATTTGACTTATACACCGAAACGATGATCTCGGCAATAAATAATGTGAAAAACAAACTGTCCGCGGCGGATACTGTCAGCTGAGTAAACAGTATTGTGATGACGTCACATCATGGTAACGCAGACATAAATATTCCTCTTCATTCACTTTTGGTTTAACGTCCGTACCAGGATATTAAAAAGAAAAAAAAAGAAGAATAAAAAACAAAGATGAAATAAATAAATGACAGTTCAAAGAGGAAAGCAACGAACACCAAGTGCAAAGTCAATTGGTAGCGAATTTCCGTAGCGTTTTGCTAGTATCAGACTGTCAGCTGTCACAATGAAGTTAACCAACTCGATGGTTGCGTTGTAATTTCCCTAACTTCGGACTTACGACAGGTGCGATCAGATTAATAACTATTTGTTCGTAGAAGTTGTATACGACGAAAATCAATCTGTAAGAGCGCCCAGAGTAGCGACTGGATAGTCGTAGAAGTCGTGAGAGGAGTGTTTCTGATCGTTATAATATTTGTACTAGGTTAAATTTAATTTTATTTCCTACAGTATATTTTTTCGTACATACGAAATTATTTGAAGACAAAATCCAGTTTGGGCTTCTTATAAATATTAAGACATTGAAACACATTGAATACACAGACACTGATATTCTAAACAAGAAAATATATTTAATATGTAAGTTTAATCGTAGAAATGTTTTATTAGTCGGAGACATCTTACAATGCAGCAAACTCAGGAATGTCCCGTTAACATTTTGTAATAAAACTGATATAAGCGACGTATCAACAGACACAGGCAGTACGCTAATAAAACGTGTAGAACAACACATTTAATCTACCTGATCTTCAGATAATTAGTGTCACACATTACTACCAATCAGAGTTGCACCTACTTTTCTACGTTAATATCTGACACGGAACTCTCTAATTTGGTACAAGTCAACCTGAACCACCTTTACAACGTGTTGTAGAATTTGTTACTGGTCTATGATGCACTTCGTCACGAGTTGCATACATACAGCAGGGTTCTTGGTGACGGTGTAGTAGTTGAGGGTTATGGTGACCCCCGCTATGGAATTTTCCACTAAGATTTATGATTTCTTGATTCATCCATACACAAATTAAAGCCAAATCCAACATGATTTTTAGATCATTCCATAAATAAATAATTAAAAAAAGAAAGACAAAACAACAACAACAACAACAACAACAACAACAAAAAAAAGCCAACCAAAAACAATATTATTTACGATTCGAGTACTTTCCGGATCTTCGTGAATATAACGCAGTTTCCAATGCCAATATTAATCAGTAAGTATATGTCTGCTCTCACCCAAACCATTATTTTATAATCATTTGCAATTGGGATGGATGGATGGACAAACATTAACAACTTGTTTTAATGTAGGATAGCAGCATGGTTCTCTATCGCCTATTATACCATAGGTCTGGCAATATAATGACCTTTCCGTTTATCAGCATTTTTCTCTTAATTTTCTTTTGAAAGGTACTTGTTCCTATGTGTGCAATCGATACTAATGGGTATTCGTTCCCCCCAATCCTAATATTCAAATGTTCGAATCCTATTTCGAAAGAATTCTCCCAAATGGACAAACAATCAAAACAAACAAACACCTACCAACCGACCAAACAAACAACGACCCTCCCCAAAAACAAACACAAAAAAAACACACAAAAAAACAACAACAACAACAACAAAACAAACCTTCAACGACAACACACAACCCCCAACCCGCCAACCCCCCACAACCCCCCAAAATCAAAACAAAACAAAAACAAAGAAAGAACAATTCCCCATCTATTACTACA
>NC_054706.1:11418895-11456897 GCF_016097555.1 Gigantopelta aegis
AGTGTGCCAATACACTCATTCGCCACGGTTTGCGGTCAGTGTTAAAACAATCCACTGAGTTCACTTGAGGTCAAGTTTGCAGTAATATAGATACTAGAGACAGAATAGGAGAAGTTTTAACGGGCGTCAAATAAAAATTGTTACCGAGGATCAGAGGCATTCCTTTGAAGGGCAGCCGCGGTTGAGCAGGTGCGCTTCATAACGTAAAGCAAGTGTAACGACTTAACATGTCAAAAACAAATTGAATTATGTTCAGCCATCCCGATTCCCACTGGCTCCGACCTCTAACCGCTGGTGAGGGAGTTCAGTATATTAACCAGGAGCAGAAATAATATTATAGTCGTTAAATAAAGACCAAAGCAGAACTCAAGACATTGGCGTCGCCAGGATTTTATGTCGGAGCGGGGAGGAAGTGTGCGTTGAGGGACAGCGATCTGCGTCCACATTGGGATAGGCATCCATACTGTTTAAAGGGACATTCCTCAGTTTGCTGCATTGTAAGATGTCTTAAAGGGACATTCCTGAGTTTGCTGCATTGTAAGATGTCTTAAAGGGACATTCCTCAGTTTGTTGCATTGTAAGATGTCTTAAAGGGACATTCCTGAGTTTGCTGCATTGTAAGATGTTTCCGACTAATAAAATATTTTTACGATTAAACTTACATATTAAATATATTTTATTGTTTAGAATATCAGTGTCTGTATATTCAATGTGTTTCTGGTCGTCTTAATATTTGTAAGAAGCACAAACTGGATTTTGTCTTCAAATAATATCGTATTTTAAGAAATAAAATGAAATTTAACCTAGTACAAATAGTAGAACGATCAGAAACACGTTTAATGTACAATCAAATTGCAGAAAACTCGGGAATGCCCCTTTAAGAGACGTTTTATGGAACGATATCCTGTCTGTGGGATGGTGCATATAAAAGATCCCTTGCTACTAATGGAAAAATGTAGCGGATTTTCTCTCTAAGACATAAAATTTACCAAATGTTAGACATCCAATAGCCGATGATTAATAAATCAATGTGCTCTAGTGGTGCCGTTAAACGAAACCAACTTTATATTGTGGTTCATATTCTACAACCAACGTTGTGCATTCGTCAGACAATCATTGAAGACTTGTCAGTTAAAAAAAGGAGTCAGTTGGCAAACAATGGCCAACAACTTTCAGCCCACACAAGAACTTGTAGAATGTACACCCTCAACGGTAAGACCTTCTCCAGACTAATTAACCGGTTATCGGTAGGTTGTGCAACATGCAAGAACAATTAGCGCGTTGAAAACCGATGGTTGGAGGCTGTGAACCGCAGTCACTGAATGATGGATCTAAAACTGTCATAAGAAACGCAACCGAATCACGAGCAAATTTAAGGGTTGGTGGAGAGTGTGTCCCTTATTTTTGTGTAATATCTAAAAAAGGACAATGCAAAAAACAAACAAAAAAACCACCCTGAACGGAGTCAAAGACAAACAAATAGAGGCGCTCTGAAAATGGAATCGCCAGGATCTTGGATCCGCCACTGCGTTGGATGGTTTCCATTCCAGAAAGCCAGGAACTTTCACTTTTTTTCCCAGACTTGTGTTTCACGCTTGATTTGAAGGCTTCATGACTACATAGTTAACATGATGGAATGTACACGTATGTAAACAGTAGTAAACACGTAATGGTTACCTTAACAAGAGGTTAATGCGATATAATACTCGCGCACATAAACACGTAATGGTTACCGTACCAAGAGGTTAATGCGATATAATATACGTGCACATAAACACGTAATGGTTACCGTACCAAGAGGTTAATGCGATATAATACACGCGCACATAAACACGTAATGGTTACCGTAACAAGAGGTTAATGCGATATAATACACGCGCACATAAACACGTAATGGTTACCGTACCAAGAGGTTAATGCGATATAATACACGTGCACATAAACACGTAATGGTTACCTTAACAAGAGGTTAATGCAATATAATACACGCGCACATAAACACGTAATGGTTACCGTAACATGAGGTTAATACGATATAATACACGTGCACATAAACACGTAATGGTTACCGTACCAAGAGGTTAAGACGATATAATACACGTGCACATAAACACGTAATGGTTACCGTACCAAGAGGTTAATGCGATATAATACACGTGCACATAAACACGTAATGGTTACCGTACCAAGAGGTTAATACGATATAATACACGCGCACATAAACACGTAATGGTTACCGTACCATGAGGTTAATGCGATATAATACACTATTTCACATTTCTTATGTGCCTCAGAACAGACTGTATATCGGGCACACTTAGATGGTTAGATGGCACGTGTGTGTATGTGTTAGCGTTATGTCATCGTTGATACATTTAGACAAACTATGTTTATAGTAACTTGATTGCACTGCTCAGACGTTACTTTGTAAAGACAATGGACTAAAGATGTCAATTTTGGCATTGTCAAATGATCTGGGTGACAGTTAATAATAAAACGAAGAGACAAATTCAAGGTGAGGGTAACCGGTGATCCGCCCCCTAAATATATTAAAGTTCGTTTTTTTTAACCGTTTCATTATGTTGCCCTTTTCACGAGGTGTGTGTGTGGGGGGGGGATTTAACTCAGTCGGTTGAATGCTCGCTTGAGTTGCTTGCGTCGCAGGATCGATAAATCCTCGGTAGATCCATTGGACAGATTGATTTTTTTTCTCTCATTCCAACCAGTGCACCAAAACTGGATAAAGACCGTGGTGTGTGCTTTCCTGTATGCTGTAAAGTGTATATAAAAGATCCCTGACTGCATTGGAAAAATATGTATGGGGTTTCCACTGATGACTATCTGGCAAAATTACCAAATGTTTGGCATCCAATAGCCGACGATTAATTAATCAATCACGGTGTTCTAGTGGTGTCGTTTAACAAAACCAACAAAAACAGTCGGTGTTCCAATACTGGTACATCAACGGCCGTGGTATGCCATTTTTTTTTCTTTTCCCTTTAGTCCTTCCCCTCGAAACAAAATCTGGATGATCTCCTGAATTGTTTAAGAATACAATAATCTTTAAAAACTTGTTTGATGAATCACTTTACATTGGCGTTTCGTTTCCCTTTCAATGTGGCATACATTTTATGAATTGTAGAACTGAGAAAAGTGAACTAAAATTACTCGAAATAGCAGCACTCTGTAAGAAGGTGAGCGTTCCATTCATCACCTTTAATTTGTTATTGTTTTAATGGAATTTGAAAGTTCACCCTGCATGACAGACTGCTTTCAACAGCTTTCAAAACAAAGCTATAGGTAAACGCATGCTGCAGTATTGCCAGACAAATTTCGTTAATTTGACGCGTCTGAAAGCCAAGCAATGTAACACACCCACTGCGCTCCGAACATATCAATTCGAGTTAGAAGGTGCTGTTTTGACATGTCTTTCACAACAATCAGGGCTAATTCTGTAAAAGTCCTAGACATATGAATACGAGTTAGAAGGTGCTGTTTTGACATGTCTTTCACAACAATCAGGGCTAATTCTATAAAAGTCCTAGACATATCAATACGAGTTAGTAGGTGCTGTTTTGACATGTCTTTCACAACAATCAGGACTAATTCTATACAAGTCCTAGACATATCAATTCGAGTTAGAAGGTGCTGTTTAGACATGTCTTTCACAACAATCAGGGCTAATTCTATAAAAGTCCTAGACATAATATCAATTCGAGTTAGAAGGTGCTGTTTTGACATGCCTTTCACAACGATCAGGGCTAATTCTATAAAAGTCCTAGACATATCAATACGAGTTAGAAGGTGTTGTTTTGACATGCCTTTCACAACAATCAGGGCTAATTCTATAAAAGTCCTAAACATATCAATTCGAGTTAGAAGATGCTGTTTTGACATGTCTTTCACAACAATCAGGGCTAATTCTATAAAAGTCCTAGATATATCAATTCGAGTTAGAAAGTGCTGTTTTGACATGTCTTTCACAACAATCAGGGCTAATTCTATACAAGTCCTAGACATATCAATACGAGTTAGAAGGTGTTGTTTTGACATGCCATTCACAACAATCAGGGCTAATTCTATAAAAGTCCTAGACATATCAATACGAGTTAGTAGGTGCTGTTTTGACATGTCTTTCACAACAATCAGGACTAATTCTATACAAGTCCTAGACATATCAATTCGAGTTAGAAGGTGCTGTTTTGACATGTCTTTCACAACAATCAGGGCTAATTCTATAAAAGTCCTACACATAATATCAATTCGAGTTAGAAGGTGCTGTTTTGACATGCCTTTCACAACAATCAGGGCTAATTCTATAAACGTCCTAGACATATCAATACGGCATGCCACGCTAGATTTACAATGCAAACAAGTGAGATTAACTAAGGGTTGTTAAATGTGCGTTTGCACGGCATGACTTATTGTGACACATTGTGAAGCATCGATAATACACACGCTGTGAGGGAATTAAAAATTACAGCATTTATATATATATATATATATATATATATATATACAATTAGAGAATAACTAACGAGCTACGAGGAATTATCTGTCCCGAGTGAATTAATGTTATAAATCCGAGCCTTTGGCGGGTTTTTTTTTTTACAACATTCATTCTCGAGGGACAGATAATTTGTAACTCCACGTGGCGGGTTGGTTATTCTTTTTATTACCCATTGTCAATTTTAACTGATTTTTAATGTAAAAATTCCCTTGCAGTTTACAACAAAGCCATCAACCATTACGTCATATAGTATTACGCGCATTGCATGACGTAATGTAAGTGACGCCATAACGGCGTTCTTTTTACAGCTAAATGTTTACAGTACAAAATAATACAACTGTATTTGCATTTGAAAATAATTATTTTTATATATTACTAAAGCCGTTCTTTATGAAAATATACCATTTACGTTTACGAAACAAATGAGTCCATTTGTTTTTGTAAATTTTGTAGATCGTATAACGTATGTGTAATCTGACTCATGAATAGAAACATTATATGAATGAAAGTGAAGTTCCGGCCATGACAAGCAACCAACCAAACGTCGTGATTTTTAAGCCAGCCAATCAGTGGCTATAGAAGCAATCTGCACACTGTGCAGAGATCGAAAAAGTATTATCCCGTATATTTGAGCCCACATGGGTAATATATATATATATATATATATATATATATATATATATATATATAATTATTCTTGTAAACAAAATAAACATAATAATAATAATAATAAAAGCAACAAACAAACAAAACACCATTGCTACACATCGTTATTAAAAACGACGCTGTGTGAACGTCCCGTTAGAGGAGAGAAACTGCTAATTGTGTTTTATTTTACCTTTCGCAGACCCATCTTTCAACGTCAGTTTGTATCTTTGCAGGAACATTGAACCGATAACGGGACGTGCATAGGATATAAAAAAAGAAAAAAAAAGAAGACGCGGCCACTTCAAAAGCTACTACCACAACAACGACGGCAATGACAACAATACAGATATCGAGTCAGGTAGTGATTCTACTCAAAACTGGTCACAGACACATTTTGTAAACGAATGAAAAACAACCCCACCACCACTACCAATAACAACAACAAATCCAACAACCTTCCCCCAACACCCTGCCCCCCCCCCCAAAAAAAAAACCCAAACAAAAAACAAACAAAAACAACAAAAAAAAAAAAAAACAAAAAAAACAAAACAACAACAACAACACACACCCAAACACAGCAACAACCTAAAAAACCCACCCAAACAACATGAAAAACACACAACAAAACAAAACAAATATTCAAATAAATAACCTAGCAAGCAAATAACCATACATGCACCCCCCCCCCCCCCCCCCCCCCCCCTACCCAAACATAATCATAAACATGTGACATATAACTTGTGTATAGTTTAATATTCAAAGTAATGTATTTCAAATAACATGATATTGCGGTGTAATACTAGTAATGAAAAACGATAGGCGAGATAACACAGATATGCATGCTGCTCATTATACGAACATCTAACAGCTGTTGTTTGAACATGATAATTTGTCAGCATCCAGGAAGTGGTAACGTGTTAATTACGTCAGATGGCCTAGCTAATTAAGTGTGGATTACGTCACACGGCCTGAAATGTAAAAATGCTAAAACCAAGTTGTTTCCATTCATTATTTACTTCTTTATTTTGAACTTATTTTTTTATTCCAGTGGGTTTTTTTTAACTATCTTTCTCACGCCATTAACATCTGTAATGCATTACGGCAAGTTAAACACTTAACATTCTCAAAGAAGAACACGTTCCAACAATATTTACGTAAAACGCCAAGATCAAAATGAGTATTTGTTTCACAGCTGTACATTTAGATTTATATAATGAGACCAATGACAACTTCGGATCCAGTTTTCTTTTTGTACCCATTTCGTTTTCGTCCGTCCCAACCAGTTCCACGACCAAAAGCCGTAGTGCGTCTTATCCTGCTTGTGGAAAACAACTGCATAGATGCCTTGTTTTTAATTTAAAAATGTAGCGTGTTTCCTCTGACGACTAGGTTTGACATCCATTAGTCCATGATCAGATGAACAATGTACTCTAGTGTTGTCGTTAAACAACAACAGCAGCAGAAGCAGAAGAAGAAGTGGAAACACAAAATCTATCTATAGTGAGACGCGTCAAGTGTCAAAATAAAAGTTGACACAAAATTGCCGTAGTTAAAATTTAGCGAAGAGAGCTTAAACAAACACTCAGGGCGGGACGTAGCCCAGTGGTAAAGCGTTCGCTTAATGCGCGGTCGGTCTAGGATCGATCCCCGTCGGTGGACCCATTGGACTATTTCTCGTTCCAGCCAGTGCTCCATGACTGGTGTAACAAAGGCTGTGATATGCACTATCCTGTCTGGGATGGTGCATATAAAAGATCCCTTGCTGCTAATCGAAAAGAGTAACCTATGAAGTGACGACAGTGTGTTTCCTCTCTCAATATCTGTGTGGTCCTTAACCATATGTCCGACGCCATATAACCGTAAATAAAATGTGTTGAGTGCGTCGTTAAATAAAACATTTCCTTCCTTCCTTCTGTCTGTGGGATAGATCATACAATATATACTTTGCTACTAACTGAACTATGAAACGGGTTTCACACATAAGACTATAAGTAAAAATTACCAAATGCTTGACATCCAATACCCGGTGATTAATAAATCAATGCGCTCTAGTGACGTCGTTAAACAAAACGAACTTTATAAAATACCTTTTGCTACTAATGAAAACAAATGTAGCGGGTTTCCTCTGTAAGACTATATGTAAAAATTAACAAATACTTGACATCCAATAGCCGATGATTAATAAATGAATGTGCTTTAGTGGTGTTGTTAAACAAACACACTTTAAACTTTAAACAAACATTCCTTTCCTTTCCTTTCCAATCCTCTGTCTAGATGCACATGTTTCATGGGTGGTGCCTATAATCAGTTCTGACTGCTGGAAGACAAATACAGAGACAGAAAGTAACATTTTGAATAGGAACAAGTCTGCTAAGAAGCCAAGACCTGAGATCTTGCGGAAGAGTCTGGCATTCAGATACGTAATTAGACGAACAAGGCAACGTCAGTAACCGCGGAGTTATTTCTCAAGAGAACGGACACAGAAGCAGACGATAACCGGCCTGTAATCAAAACCCATAGACTTGGGTGAGAAAGACAAACGAGGATCACTTACTGTATCCGAGACACGAGTGTACCACAGAGTTCGACAACTCGGGATTTATATTAAAGAGTACATGGAGAATTACAGACATTGACCTATATAGGTGACCTGCAGAAGGCAGTCTGTGTAGGTGACACACAAGATATGCCGTTTATAGGCAAAGTACAGAACACTACCCTTATATGTGACCTACATACAATGACATTCACACGTGACCTACAGAATATATTATCTATATGCGATCTACCAAACACATGTGACTTACTGAACATAATAACATAATATTTTATAGGGGTTCTAGAATACTGTGGACCAAGGCCAATTGTTTTTAGACTCGGGCCACCAAATAATTACTTTGGTTGAGCCAGCTGGCAAGTAATAAAAACATTTACAAAGAGAGACCAACAGGCAAGTCTGCGATTATACAAAAACAAAAAACGATTCACAAGTTACTTCTGTCCATTTTCTTTCACATGTCCCATGACAACGGAATTAGAAACTCTGTAATTTGTAAGTTTATGTTTGACTTACAGAAAAATGACATGTATAGATGACCTACAGAACATATTTATATTTGACCTACGAAACATGACATTTATAGATTACCTACCGAATATGACATTTTATATTTGACCTACTGAAAATAACATTTATAGACCTAAGGAACATGACATTTATAGATGACCTTCTGAAGATGACATTTGTAAATGACCTACGGAACATGACATTTATAGATGACCTTCTGAAGATGACATTTGTAAATGACCTACGGAACATGACATTTATAGATGACCTTCTGAAGATGACATTTGTAAATGACCTATGGAACATGACATTTATAGATGACCTTCTGAAGATGACATTTATAGATGACCTTCTGAAGATGACATTTGTAAATGACCTACGGAACATGACATTTATAGATGACCTTCTGAAGATGACATTTATAAATGACCTATGGAACATGACATGTACAAATGACCTTCTGAACATGACATTTATAGATGATATACTGACCATGAGATGAGAAGAGATGATTGTATACGAGTCTGCGCTTAACAGGAATACCTGAATTATTTTTAAGTATGACCAGCATAATATGATTAGCATTATGTATCTAAGATATAATTAGCACAAGAAGGAAACACGGGGTTAAATGTGGTGTAACAGCTGTTGTGTACCAGACAATTATACACGGTTCAATCTCGACTTCTCTGGAATCGAGCACCAACAAGACATCGAATTCGTACGTACAAAACAATTTATGTTAGAACGAAAAATGTAATTTGAGCCACTAAAGACCTTAGCATAAACCCGAAAGGCATTGGGAATACCTAAACCGATATTTTAAACAATAAACTGTATTCAAGATGCAAGGGATTTGGTATTTGGAAATATTTTTCAAAGGCTCAGGATAGTTATTTTAATATATATAGGCCTAATATGAATGGTGCTACTTCCGTTGGGTGTTGTAACCCTGAAAATGTTTTTGAAAAAATATTTCGTTTGCTTACAGGAACATTCCTGAGTTTGCTGCGATATTTAAGATGTTATCGACTAACAAAGATTTTGTAACGATTGTAATTACATATCAAATATATTTTTCTGCATAAAATATTAGTGGCTGTATATTAAACGTGTTTCTGGTCGTTCTAATATTTGTACTAGGTTATATTTCATTTTATTTCCTAATATATATATATATATATATATATATATATATATATATATATATATATACATTTGAAGACAAAATCCAGTTTGGACTTCTTACAAATATTAAGACGACCAGAAACACATCGAATATACAGACATTGATAAACTAAACCAGAAAATATAGTTAATATGTAAGTTAAATCGTAGAAATATTTTATTAGTTGGAAACATCTTACAATGCAGCAAACTCAGGAATGTCCCTTTAAAAGTGCTATTTAATAAATGCAATTAAACTCTTATGATAATTTTAACTTTCGCGCGAACACCTGATATCATCACTGTTTTTACAGTGATTCATGAGTGCATGCCATCACAGTTTTCTACGATAGCCTTGCGAGTGATAGTCCTCGTACGGACGGTGCACGAGGGATGAAATATCCTGATACGTATCTCATATGGCAGTGGCAGTCCTCCTAATGAAAGCACCCGATAGTGGTTCATGCAATCCTGATTTTGCCAAACATCCTTTCGACTCTCCCTTGTGCCAAGATACGATTTTGATATGGGAATACGGTTTTGTTGTTCACATGTATTCCTTTATTGTGTATGGACATAGATATATCACCTTCCATGGTGTAGGAACGTGCATGGAGTTGTTCGTAATCACTGGAGTTGGAGAGGCCGCATGATCGATCCCCATTAGTAGACCAATTGGATTTCGTACTCCTCACATATTAATCAAAGGTGTGTAATGCGGTACTCATCAAGTAGGTCTTCAATTAGTTTTCACCGAAATGGAATCGACTAAGTAAGAGATTCCTAGATTGCCGTTCACGGTTATCAATACCTGTAAAAAACGAAACCCCCTCTCGTTAGCTGTCTCGTGGGGAATGGGATCGTACGACAAATGATCGCCTTTTCAAACTTTTCCTTAAAAACTCTTGTAATTGGTTTCTGCACGTAAACACAAACATTCATCTCTCTTGTGTTACAAAAATCAGATTCTGTTGGCGATCAAGTTTCGACCTCGTTGTAAAATGACCTCACCCAATCTTGAGCGACAATACTCAATTTTTTAACGTTCGTTTGTGTGTTAATACACTTTTTTTCTAACTTGTCGCTTTTGCAGATCATTAGTTTAGTGTTTAATCGATTTATATCTACGTTCGAAGAAAAACATGATGTCAGAATCGTTGCCTTTTAAGGGCAAAGTAAGTAAAATTTATTAACGAAAAATTCCATGCTCAACATGTTAACATGTTGAATCTCAAGCTGAAGGTAGTGCTTTGCGTTCTCTCCCTCTGCTGTAATAGAACTGACCTATCCCACGGCACTGTTTGAACAACTGCCAGTAGTAGGTTAGTGTGTGGCTCTCCCGATATTTCCATATTTAACTATCTGACTCAGAGATAGGGGACAGGTGTTGCTTAATAGTAGAATATGTGCCTGAGGTTGGGTTAACACCACTAGAGCACACTGACGTATTAATCATCGGATATTGGATGTGAAACATTTGGAAATTTGACATACGGTCTCTCTCTATGCCTCTTTTTCTGTCTCTCACTTTATCCCCACTATCTCACTCATATATTGTTCTCTCTCTCTCTCTCTCTCTCTCTCTCTCTCTCTCTCTCTCTCTCTCTCTCTCTCTCTGTCTCTCTCTCTCTCTCTCTGTCTGTCTGTCTGTCTGTCTCTCTCTCTCTCTCTCTCTCTCTCTCTCTCTCTCTCTCTCTCTCTCTCTCTCTCTCTCTCTCTCTCTCTCTCTCTCTCTCCTCTCTCTCTCTCTCTCTCTCTCTCTCTCTCTCTCTCTCTCTCTCCTCTCCTCTCTCTCTCTCTCTCTCTCTCTCTCTCTCTCTCTCTCTCTCTCTCTCTCTCTCTCTCTCTCTCTCTCTCTCTCTCTCTCTCTCTCTCGCTCAATGTTCGTCATTGTTCATGACACACCAGATTTGTGAAATGCTACTAGTATATTTCATGTGAAATATGCGTTAATCATAAACTAACCCAACAACAGTTATATAAATAATCTATTTGATCTGATTATGGACTTCCTGAATGACAAACTTAGTCGATTTTATCTCTACGAAATATTACCCTGCACATTTTGTCTTGTAGCGTAATCAGTTTTTTTGTTGTTGACATTAGTGTAAACCATTGTGATCAAAGAATCTGAGATCATCATCGTCTCAAAATAGCTGTAAATAATGACGTAGACCAATCACGGTCCATTATATCTGTTTGTGCAGATCTGCCTTTTATTAACGGTACAGACCAATCAACGCGCATATTTTCTATTATGCGAGTTTGCCTGCAGTTGCGCTTCACTTGTTGGTAATTAGATGTTCACATTAAACAAGATGATAATTTATGACCTTCGTGGAAAGGCAGAATGTAGGCCACTTTGACATAAGAAAATTTAGAAAATATCAATGAAAATACTACAAGAAAAAATGTACCCAAACACAGAAGTAAAACCAACATGAACTCCTCTCTATGAGTTATGCATGTATAACTTACTTTTAAAACAGTGCATGTTACAAAAAGTAACAACAAAAACATGTCATACCATTGAGGATGTACTCAATTTCCACTGTACGTACACAACAACAACAACAACAAAAGAAGAGATAAAATAAAAACCAACAACAGCAACAAGAACAAAAAACCTAACAAACAACAAACAACAAACAAAAACAAAAACAAAACAAACGAACTCCCCCACTTCAAAAATTAAATGCCCCCCCCCCAAAAAAAAAGTAGAGAAAACATCCAACAACCCCCCCACCCCACCCCACCTCCCCCCCACCCCCCACACACACACTTATGTCCAGAACAGTGTGATAATGTTAAGTGCTTAGTGATAGAGAAGTCGGTGTAGTGACCTTACACCTACCCAGTAAGCTATTAAAAACCCGCGAGCCGGTACCGGGGTGCGAACCCAGTACACCACTACCACTACACCACAGATTCCATTCTGCTGACATTGAGATGTCGATATAAGTAGGCCTTTCCTGCCAGTACCACAGCTCTGGGACGATTACAGGTTCCCCTGACTTGGCTTCGGTTTTACCACTAAGTATATAATCGACTTTACCTTTATATAATCGTCTTACGAAATTAGCACGGACGACGCCCTCCCGAAATAGCGATAAACGGTTTAATACTGCAGTCTATTTTCAGCAACTTAATTACTGTGGATAATAGCGTTAAGACTACGGTACATGCCGGAAGTGACAGGCTGCGCATGCACTCGCAGAGTCTTCTTGTTGACATTCTTGGATCACTGCAAGGTATTAGTTTTAATCAATGAATTTAAATAAATACTTAAATAAATAAATAAATAAATTTCTTACACACCCGTTGGTGAGAACACTATGTGCTATTTTTGGTTACACATGGTACACACGTACGTGTATTAACAATTTCAAGACATACGACTGGCTGTTCCTAGTTGATGACCAGGTCACCAATTCCATACATCCAATCAAAAACTACACGATGGAAATCGATTAGACTGTGACGTATAGTTAATCTGGCAATCATGTGTCTGTGACGCGTAAGTCAGCTACAAGTGCAACGGCTCCCAATAACTTTTAATGGAAAACGATGTTAAAATTTGCGTAAAACCTGGTTTTTGAGGATATGTAAGAAACAGAATGATACATTCCTGTCCATTAGACACAATTTATCTCACAACTCGTCGTTTAAAAACAAACGTATCAAACTCATTTTCGTTCGTTAGATACATGTTAAAACAACTCGCTGTGAGATAAATGGTATATATAGTCACTCATGTATTATTCTCCGTATATATACTATTTTTTTTAATAGTGTGTATGTATGTATGTATGTATGTATGTATTTACGTACGTACGTACGTACGTACGTACACACACACACACACACACACACACACAGGAACGAACAAACAAAAACGTATCCCCTTATTGAACGACTTTTACGTAATAAAAGATAGTTTAAAGAAACAGTTTTGTTTTACGACAAACAAACAAACAAACAAAAAACGCACCACCTTAATAAACGACTTTCAGATAATAAAAGAAAATATTTTTTTTATTAATGATCCGCTATTGGGTGTCAAACATTTATTAATTCTGATATAGAGAAGAAACTCGCCACATTTTCCCATTAGAAGCAAAGGATCTTTTATATGCACCATCCCACACACATAATAGCACATACCACAGACCGGTATCGATCCTAGAGTGACTTTGGCTCTTGGCTAGGTCCCGCCCAGATACTGAAAGAGGGTGAACCGTGGATTTAATTTTTGGTTTAGATTTTATAAATGCATGGCTCACACAATTGTTTTACATCGCAAAAAAAAGGGGGGTGGGGGGGGGGCAGTCTTTTTTGTTACTTTTATTATTATTATTTTTTTTAGCTTTTTTGTGTTGTGTTTTTTAAATCACAAATTGCCAAATATTTGCAGAAACTCTGTGGAACATAACGACGGACGGGTCATTGTAAATCAGATTGTGTTCGAGTGTCTATAGTTATCTGTACGCTGTAATGATCAAAGGACACAAAAACTTGTAAAAACGTGTACATCGAAAGTCAATCTAATTAAAATTAGCTCCACTATTACATGTGGATCTAACACCAGTCAGTTGGAGCTCATGTCCACCAATCAAAACCTTACTTGCAGAATCATGCCAGTGATTTAAAAATAGTTCGAAAACATTCCGAATTATCCTGAGGGTATACGATATGTTTCATGTGAATTACGAATGCCTTATTTAGACCAGTAGAACTAATTTTAATCAGATTGCTAACAACACTGCGTAGTCTCCAATGTCCAGATAACATTTCGTCTGTAAATAATAATTTAAATATTGACCAATGACACTTCGCCTTTTATAACGTTATTTGGGAGCATACAAATTCTAAAAATATCGGGCGAGTCTATTTTAGTGGCCGCAGTACAGCGAACCATACCAATACGTACGGGATGGGTTATCAGTCTTCAATTTTACATTAAAAAATATTTATTTATTTATGAAAAAAACTAACTAAATCAGTCTTCAGTTTTACATTACAAATTATTTATTTTATAAAATAAAACATGTTTTAAGGCATTCGTAATTCACACGAAACATGTCGTATACCCTTAGGATAATTCGGAATGTTTTCAAATTATTTATAAATCACTGGCATGATTCTGCAAGTAAAGTTTTGATTGGTGGACATGAGCTCCAACTGGCTGCTTTAGATCCACATGTAATAGTGGAGCTAATTTTAATTAGATTGATCGAAAGGCGTGTTCTACACCGCCCGCCAGAGATTGGGAGATTCTAAGAAATATGTTCAATCGTTACAGTGCGCATGTTTATATCACGTGTCGGTTTCATCTCCTTGTATCTCGGGTCGAAACCACGTGTGCATGTCTGAGAAAGAGGGCAATGGAATTTACGATGAACGGTTTGTTCCCTTTGGCATTGTAACGGCAAATGTACTTGGAACGACGAAAAAAATAAACAAAAAACAAATTCACTAAAATAATAATAATAAAATTAAATACAAAAGAGGAAGAAAATAAAAACTAATACAAAAATATCTTTAAACCCCTCCCCCCCGCCCCCAAAAGAAAATAACCCACCAAGACCAACATTGCGAAGAAACACACGCACGCACGCACACGCACACACACGCATGACAGTCCCGTCCACAAAACAACAATAACAAGAACATTGATTATTAACTGAAGGCTCAATATTAACGACTGACAGTATATTACATGTATTCAATGTTCTTCAGAAAACATTTGTCACACATGGTCCCAAAACCTCAACACAACAATCATCGAAGTCATATTATCACAATGACTTGATGAACTTATCCTAAAAACCAACCATGGACACTAAGATTGAAAATCTTCGGTTCAAAGTTAAACACTGGTTACAACCCGTCAGTCGATAGAGCGCTCGCTTGAGGTGCCTGCGACGCAGGATCGTACCACATCAATGGGTCCATTCTCTGATTGGGTTTTCCTCCAGCACAACAAGTGTCCCACGATTGCTATATCAGATATGTTTGGTAAAGTGCATGTAAAAGATCACTTGCTGCTAATGGAAAACTGCAGCGGGTTTCCTCTAGGACGATATGTCAGAATTGCCAAATGTCTAACATACAGTAGCCGATGATTAATAAATAAATGTGTTCTAGTAGTGTCGTTAATCAAGACACACTTTAAACTTTTCATTATTGGCGTAGTGATTACGCCATCCGTCTTAAGGCTGGTAGGTACTGGGTTCGCAGCTATATGGAGGCTTCCATTCACAGTGAGTTTTAAATACTCCCTCGGGAGGTGTTATGCAACTACGTTAAAGGGACATTCTTGAGTTTGCTGCAATTTTTAAGATGTACGTACGAAATTATTTGAAGGCAAAATCCAGTTTGGGCTTCTTAGAAATATTAAGACGACCAGAAACACATTGAATATACAGACACTGATATTCTAAACAAGAAAATATATTTAATATGTAAATTTAATCGTAGAAATATTTTATTAGTCGGAAACATCTTACAATGGAGCAAATTCAGGAATGCCCCTTTAACATCTCTCTCACTAATGACAAATCATCAATCTACTTTGTCAGATAGTCGAAATACTCGACGTGTGTGCCACTGGGAGACATAAATGTCTTTATTTCTATAATAATACAAAACAAATCTGTAATAAACCGTTATATGTCATCATAAATGGTATCAGAGACCATCATGCACAATTTGCGTCATATTTGCAATTTAGAGACTACCAGTCGCCATGCACAAAGTATGACGTCAAACAATCAAACTACATAGAACTGAAATAGTTTTCAATTCAAGCGAATAAGTCTACAAGATTTGTTTTTATAACCGATACTTCATCGTTTGTGTGTCGGATAAGTTACATTTTTCGTCTAAAATGATTGTCCGATGGGAAAACATCAAAGCTGTACTTTTATTTAGGGGTATCGGGGTTGCACACATCGCACTGGAATTTAATAAAAACATACATGCATGAATGAATTTATGGCATGGAAGTGCGGAGGGCGCGTCGAAGAAATCTATAAAGCAGAGAGTAACAAGCGCAAAATATGATCGGAATTTTTCATTCGATTAATTCAGTGCTCATGGCGTTGGATATCCGCCGTGTTATCTGTAAGAATCTACTAATTGCACTTCATGACACTTCATGAACCTATTCAACTTCACAAACTTTACACAAGTAATGACATAAAAAAATTCAAAAATAAAAACTTGTTTTTCTCCAATTCATTTTCTAGAAAATTCACATCATGAAACATAATGTCTGTGAGGTCAAATTGCATTCCATCTCATCATGGTTAGCTAAGTTTCATTACAACTACTGGCGAATCTAGTGTTGGGGTGGGGTGGGGTGGGGACGTCTTTTTTGTTCCTTCTCCTCTTTGGTCTTCTTCTTGTTATTATAAGTAATTGTAATTTAGATATTTCTAAACCGGACATCCAAATAGTATTTTAAATGTAAAAGGATGTATCCAGATGGTACATCGCACACCTCGGGTTCATTGTACTGCATGTACAATTTCCCTACCCACCCCATAAATAAAACAAATACCCCCCCCCCCCCACCACCTCGACACTACTGCCTAATGGCTGGTTTACTAAAGGTTGTGGTATGTGCTTTCCTGTCTGTGACAATACTCTGATGCTACATGTACTCCTTTATTGACATGGCACATGGGAACTGTACGGAAAATTGGCGTTTGCTTTCCTAACTGCTCAGGGGTAGCCACCGCTATAGATGACCACGATTGCTTTCTAGACATCGGTATCCACTTACTTTGTCTCCTATATGCCGACAATACTGCACTACTAGCAACCAATGCTCACGATTTGCAAACAAATCTAAATGTCTTTTTGGAATACTGCAAAAAATGGAAACTTAAAGTAAACAGTGGAACAACAAAAATAATAATATTTAATGGAAATGCAAATGCCTATAAGAAAAAGTTTACTCTCGGAGATAAGTCTCTTCAAAATGTTAAAGAATACAAATATTTAGGTTTAACGTTCACTAAACAAAACAAATTTAAAATAACAAAACAATGTTTAATTCAGCATGCAACTAAAGCAATATATTTTGTTTTATCTAAAGCCAAGGATAATAATTTGCCAATTGATTGCAAGCTTAAACTATTTGATTCAATGGTCCTCCCAATAATTTTATATGGCTGTGAAATCTGGTGATACGAAAATGTGGACATAATAGAAAATATTCATATAAATTTTCTTAGACGATTATTGCCAGTAAACAAGGGTACGGCTGTTTTTATGTTATATGGGGAACTTGGTAGAACGCCACTAAAACTAGTTATAGATCAAAGAATTATAGGATTCTGGGCACGTATAGTTAAAGGTAAATCTACAAAAATCACTAATTTAATTCTTAATTATATGATAAAAGACTCTATTGCAAACGGGCACAGCTATAACTGGCTAAAACATTTAATACACCTGTTAAATAACCTAGGCATGACTGATATTTATATGTCGAAACATTTCCCATCCGTAAAAATACTAACTGAGCATGTTAAACGAAGGCAACTAGACCAGTACCTACAAACATGGCATAACAACATCGAGTCTACATCAAAAGGCAAAACATATTCTATTTTTAAACAAACTTTAAATTTGGAAAACTACTTTATTAAATTACCTGGAAAATTGTGGACCAACCTTCTGAAATTCAGAACATGTAATCATTATTTACCCATAGAAACAGGACGCTGGAATAGCATCCCAGTCGAAAACAGATTATGTGCATTGTGCGAAGAAAATAATATTGGAGATGAATATCACTACTTATTTAAATGTAATTATTTTATGAATACACGCAAAAGGTTTATAAAGCCATATTATTATAAAAAAAAACCTAGCACTCTTAAATTCAAAGAACTGTTTAATTGTAATAGAATAAGCACTCTCCGTAAATTGTCAAAATTAATCTCTGAAATTACAAGTAAATTTAGTAAACCATAGATAAACATCTTCAATATCATTTTATACTTTTAAAGTACTGACTTACAAAAATTGATCTGCTTTATTTAAATGTTCTGTCACCATGTGTCTTCTTTTTTAAAATGTGTATATAGCTATTTTGAATTATGTCTTTATATATTCTATGTAAAACTCCTGTTGCCATCTTGTTACTGTAAATAACTATTGTAAAATATGCCCTCATATGCTGTCGTTTGATGGCCTGAGTGAATCTAAATAAAGTTTGAAACTTTGAAATGATACACCAATGAGACAGACATTTTTATCAACCTATTACAGAGACACTAAGAGCAACACTCGGACAACAAATAATTAAGTTAACGTCTCCAAGACACAAACAGTTTGTGTATGTGATTGATGTGGTCAAACGAAGAATAGACAGAAATACCTCAATAGCGGTTAAAACGGTCAGATTAACGCTGTGACATTTACCTTTTATCTTGTAACTCAACAGTCTGGGGAACTACTTTAGTGGATAAAAGACATCTGCGTTTGATTTGTATTTACCTACAGCTTTTCATCTATAGTCCGTCCCATCATTCTATATATATATAGATATATATATATATATATATATATATATATATATATATATATATATATATGGGTATATAATTTTATGTTTTTTTTTTTTTTTTTTTTTTTTTTTTTCCAAAGAAAAACGAAAAACACCGACAGTAAAGTGTTTTGGAAAACACCGGAGAGAGAGAGAGACGAGAGAGAGAGACGAGAGAGAGAGAGAGAGAGAGAGAGAGAGAGAGAGAGAGAGACTACTGAGAGAGAGAGAGAGAGAGAGGTAGAATTCGAGCGCGTCGAGTGAGTGAGGAGAGATAGATAGAGAGAGAGAGAGAGAGAGAGAGAGAGAGAGAGAGAGAGAGAGAGAGAGAGAGGGGGGGAGAAACATAATTTTCAGAAGGTGATTTGTTTGTTTGTTTTGTTTAACGACACCACTAGAGCACATTGATTTATTAAAATGGGTAAATGTGGTAAATTTGGCATCTACATTTTACCATTAGTAACAAGGGATATTTTATATGCACAATTCTACAGTCAGGAAAGCATATACCACGGCCTTTGATATACCAGTCGTGGTGCACTGGCTAACGAGAAATAGCTCAGTGGGTCCACCGACGGGGATCGATCCCAGACCGACCGCGCATTAGGCGAGCATTTTTACCACTGAGCTACGTATCGCCCCCTTTCAGAAGGTGAATGTGATATGAAGTGTGTTACAGACAGACTAAAAAATAACATCAAAGGACGGGATGAACCTCGTTCGTATACTCACTGACGTAGGTACTGTAAATTCAGTAGGGGTTTCCTCATATCAACCGATGCCCCACGACTGACATATGAAAGCAATGGTATGTGCTGCGCTTTCCATGGGAAAACGTATGCTCATGTAATTTCAAATCAATTTGTACTTTTCGGTACAATTAGACTATATGGCTACACCACATACTCTATCCAGTACGTTATACCACATGTCGCAATAACAGGTTGTTAGCCACCAATCAGCTGTAGTTTATGTACTGAGGTATCGTTAAACAAATACGCCTTTCTATTAATGACATATATTAAGACGGATCTGTGAGAACGTGAATAATTTCTCTCTCTCTCTCTCTCTCTCTCTCTCTCTCTCTCTCTCTCTCTCTCTCTCTCTCTCTCTCTCTCTCTCTCTCTCTCTCTCTCTCTCTCTCTCTCTCTCTCTCTCTCTCTCTCTCTCTGTGTGTGTGTGTTATTTGATAATTATATAAATACACACACACACACAAAAACACACACACACACACACACACACACACACACACACACACACATATATATATATATCTTTTTTTCTAGCATATCTGGTGTAATCATATTCAGTGCATTTTCAGATTTGATAACTTTGCAAATTAGATGTAAATTAATCCAGGTCACTGCACTACTTTTACCGACATTTAAGCAAAAGTTCTACGGTGACACTCCATAATTGACTTGTATATATATATATATATATATATATATATATATATATATATATATATATACACGTCAATTATGGAGTGTATGTGTGTGTGTATATATATATATATATATATATATATATATATATATATACACACACACACACACACACACATATATCCACAGAACTCCGAACATTCAACAATGGCAGTCCTCTTTGAGCGGTGCAGGAATGATGTATTGTTCAGTAAAGGATCTCCTTGGAAGTGGCTGTCCTCCTTGTAGACGAGACTCAGTTTACTAACTGCCCATTGATCATGGACAGCGGTTTTGTCGTTCAGATCGAATGTAACTGTAATATGTCAGCTGTAATATAAGGAATAAATGTCCGGTTTGACGGAATTCCGGTTAAAGAGGGTCTGGTTTGATGTGGGGTTTTCTCCGTACACTATTTAACAACGAGTTGAGAATGTTCATTCACTACTGATATGCTTTCAGATGTTCCATGTTATACAAAATATATTTTTTAGTTTAATTGTTAAAAACAATCATGCAGAAATGTTTTTTTAACCTTAATATATATATGCACTTGCCAAAAAACACTTGAATCATCAACCTAATGGAAATGAAGAATTCAGTTAGAATCATACAGTTATTACAATAACTTAATACTTTTACACAAACTATGTTAAATTGACCATACTTGCATCGCCCCCAGAAAACCTTCGAGACTGTTTAATGTAATGAGCTTTGCGATTAGATCTGTATTAAGTCCATGCATGAAACCCGAACCAAGTGCAGTTATTTGAAAACAAATTAACTCTACAGCTCTAGCAAAAGCGACAGAGAACAAAAAAGTGTCGACCTTTGAGAACTCATTCTGTTTTTGTGTTTAACGAGGCGGCTACAAAGCTCTTTACATTAACATTTGAAGTATTCCAGTGAGAAATTTTTAGCAGAATCGTTTGTCGTTTCTTGTTTTATTAAAAGTACGGTGTCAAGATTATTCCAAATTCAATTAATCATGTTAGGCAGCTTTTTTTTTTTGCTTTTTTTTTTTTTAACCAATGTTAGCTAGAATATTTTCACCAGCCACGTTTTCTCTTAGTATACAAAAATAAAACGTTAACAATATATATCTATATATATATATATATATATATATATATATATATATATATATATATATATATATATATATATATATATATATATTATATATAATTATACATATACAAGTACATATACATATACACATATATATATATATATATATATATATATATATATATATATATATATATGTGTGTGTGTGAAACTAAATTAATTAGGAACTAGTTTTAGAAGCTAGCCTAATTTTACATTTCAGCGTTATAATCCGAAATGTTAGCTGATTATATTGCAGAAATTGCTGATGTTCGAGTGTACGATTTTGTTAGTAAACTATGTTATCTCTCACAGGTATGTAATAAATATATATTATTGCATGAGCGGGAGTGCTATACGGAATTTATGAAACGAGTTTGGGAATTTGTTTATTCTCCGAGCGAGAGCGAGGGATATAGAACAATTTTCAAACGAGTTTCATAAATTTCGTATGGTATTCCCGCGAATGTTTTAATTTATTTATTATCCACAAAGTGTGCTTGATAAAAAAGCAACCCCGTTAAATATGATTGTAATCGTTTCACAATCAAGGTTAATAAAATTCAGCGACAGATAAATAAATAGATTTCACGGGGATCCTATAATACCCGTAACTGAATAAAACACGATTATCCAAATATCTCTCCTAACTGTATATCTATTAGATCTCTCTGTATCGGGCAGTCTAATACCCGAGTGGCTCGGCTCTAGGTATAATCAGAGATAAGATATTATATAAATATAGTAATATAGCACGTTTAGTTCACTAGAAAACACAACAAAACACAATACACTTTGGAATCTGTATTAACACTACGCTGACAAATGTACTTGCCGCAGTAGTTAATTAACAACAACAATATAATAACAACCCAGAACTAATCACTTAATTAGTTAATCACTAGGTGTCTAGTTTACACAATATTCTAATCACTTCACCGCGATACAACTCACACACGTGTGATAATTAAGAAACGCTGCCAGGGGAACTTAATTAATAAAGGAATTACAACTCTATTCCTAACTGGTTAATTTTTAATTAACCCTTAACTACTCATTCAGTAACCTTGTAATACAAAATTAATACTGGTTGACACGGGGATCCTATAATACCCGTAACTGAATAAAACACGATTATCCAAATATCTCTCCTAACTGTATATCTATTTGATCTCTCTGTATCGGGCAGTCCATTACCCGAGTAGCTCGGCTCTAGGTATATCAGAGATACTATCTTACATAAATATTTATATATATATAGCACATTAGTTCAGTTGAAAACACAACAAAACACAATACATTTTGGAATCTGTATTAACCTTAAGCTGACAAATATATTTGCCACAGTTAATTAATTAACAACAACAATAATAATAACAACCCAGAACTAATCACTTAATTAGTTAATCACTAGTTGTCTAGTTTACACAATATGCTAATCACTTCACCGTGATACAACACACACACGTGTGATAATTGAGAAACGCTTCCAAGGGAACTTAATTAATAAAGGAATTACAACTCTATTCCTACTTGGTTAATTTTTAATTAACCCTTAACTACTCATTCAGTAACCTTGTAATACAGAATTAATACTGGTACCTATCACAATAAAGACAATAACATACAGTTTACCTAGGTCCTCTAGGATGACCGGCTAAGCTTTATATTTTTAGAACAGTGAAGCCTACAATTTACTTCGTCAGATTACCGGAAACACTGTTTGAATAATATTGGTATAATACAGTATTAAAATATTAAAAGTCACATCAATCACATCAAGTTTATACAACAGAGCAGAAAAATATATTTACCAGTCCAGACGGACAACGTTCCCCGGGAGCCTTCCTATGTTTCTCCCCGATATATCTAAAATCCTAGCTATTTATTATCCCAGAATATCGCCTGGGGGCACATCGCGGTACTGCTCCTATCATGGGATATTTCCACAGCGACCTAGACTGAATATTTTCTTAGATGACCAGACTTACTGTCGCCATTCCGCTAGGACTACAAGGTGGTAAAACAGAACTCGCGGAGGTATTACGTAACCACTGGCCACATGGCCTCCACATGTGGTCTGGGAGTGTATTGGGAACAGCTCGACCACCGTCGCGCGGGGGTATTACGTAACCCAGCCGCACACGGCCCTCTAAAACAATTAACATCGCCACAGGCGAAAAGATAAGAGCATGTTCCGTCGCACACCCCCATCTCAAATAGGATATTTCCTCTACTCTAGGAATAGGGACATATACTACATTTAAACAAAACAAAAATGTGCGTTAACCGACGCATCCGGGCATTTATAACACATAGTCATAAGGTGACTACCAGTAATCACACTAAGTCTGTGAGTCCCTGGGATACAATAAAATATATAAAAACAAACACACAAAGTAAGAACGTCAACACATTATCACAACGTTCAACTTCGGGACAGGGCATCAGCGATTACATTGGATGTGCCCTTAATATGTTCAATGGTAATTGGGAATTCCAGCAGAAGAAGACTCCATCTCAAAACTCTCTGGTTGGTGACTTTCATTCTGTGAATGAAAGTGAGCGGATTATGATCAGTAAAGACAACCATTTGATGCATTGCCGATTTCACGTAGATCTGAAAATGCTTCAGAGCTTGTACCATGGCCAAAGCTTCCTTCTCTATAGTGGAATAGTTCACCTGGTGTTTGTCAAACGTTTTGGAGAAGAAACTTACAGGATGGTCCAGTCCATTTTCATCTTCTTGGAACAGCACAGCTCCAGCTCCCACGTCACTGACATCCACAGCTAGCTTGAAGGGCATTCGGTAGTCTGGTGCTGCCATCACGGGAGACGAGGAGAGCATCTGCTTAGGACGGTTGAATGACTTCTCGCATTCATCTGACCACTGGGACTTCGTTTCCTTCTTTTTCAGTGTCGCACGTTTTCCAGGTTTTCTCCGATAGGCATGCTGTCGACTCGGTGTAGCGTTGGGTTCCAAGCGCACATCCTGGCTTAAGGTATTGGTAACCATTGGAAAGTCCTGACAAATGGAAACATTGCCTTGTATTAACGTAGTCAACTTTGCTCGCTGGGGGCTGTCAAGATGCAAGTCCGGACTCAAGTCTTCCATAACAGGACTATCACCAAAAACCTCCTGGATAATAATTGTCCTTATATCTCCTAATGTTTTAGCTGATGTTAAATCAATTTCTCGCTCACTCGCGATTTCAACTAACTCGGCCTTACGTGGTCGCTTAATCTCTACTACACTGAGCGTGGGCCTATCCAGCAAATTCTTATCCATGTTTAGGTATGACGCACTTATTATTAATACATTTTCTAGAGAACAACGTTGCTACTTCTAGTTAATTTGTAAAAATAATTTATAAAGCCCCCATTTACAAACAATACTTTTTAAATATGCATGTCCCGTTTTAGATCCGGGACGAGCGCCCCAATTTTTACTCCTGTCACGGGGATCCTATAATACCCGTAACTGAATAAAACACGATTATCCAAATATCTCTCCTAACTGTATATCTATTTGATCTCTCTGTATCGGGCAGTTCAATACCCGAGTAGCTCGGCTCTAGGTCTATCAGAAATACGATCTTACATAAATATTTATATATATATATAGCACGTTAGTTCACTTGAAAACACAACAAAACACAATACACTTTGGAATCTGTATTAACCTTAAGCTGACAAATATATTTGCCGCAGTTAATTAATTAACAACAACAATAATAATAACAACCCAGAACTAATCACTTAATTAGTTAATCACTAGGTGTCTAGTTTAGACAATATTCTAATCACTTCACCGTGATACAACACACACACGTGTGATAATTGAGAAACGCTTCCAGGGGAACTTAATTAATAAAGGAATTACAACTCTATTCCTACTTGGTTAATTTTTAATTAACCCTTAACTACTCATTCAGTAACCTTGTAATACAGAATTAATACTGGTACCTATCACAATAAAGACAATAACATACAGTTTACCTAGGTCCTCTAGGATGACCGGCTAAGCTTTATATTTTTAGAACAGTGAAGCCTACAATTTACTTCGTCAGATTACCGGAAACACTGTTTGAATAATATTGGTATAATACAGTATTAAAATATTAAAAGTCACATCAATCACATCAAGTTTATACAACAGAGCAGACAAATATATTTACCAGTCCAGACGGACAACGTTCCCCGGGAGCCTTCCTATGTTTCTCCCCGATATATCTAAAATCCTAGCTATTTATTATAAATCCCAATATTGCCTGGGGGCACATCGCGGTACTCCCCCTATCATGGGATATTTCCACAGCGACCAAGACGGCATATTTCTTAGATGACCAGACTTACTGTCGCCATTCCGCTAGGAATACAAGGTCGTAAAAGAGAACTCGCGGAGGTATTACGTAACCACTGGCCACATGGCCTCCACAACTGGTCTGGGTGTTTATTGGGAACAGCTCGACCACCGTCGCGCGGGGTATTACGTAACCCAGCCGCATACGGCCCTCTAAAACAATTAACATCGCCACAGGCGAAAAGATACCGTCACACTGGTACATATCACAATAAAGACAATAACCTACAGTGTACCCAGGTCCTCTAGGATGACCGGATAGCTTTAATATTTTAGAACAGTGAAGCCTACAATTTACTTCGTCAGATTACCGGAAACACTGTCTAAATAATATTGGTATAATACAGTATTAAAATATTTAAAGTCACATCAATCACATCAAGGTTATACAACAGAGCAGAAAAATATATTTACCTTTCCGTTCGGACACGTTCCCCTGGAGCCTTCCAAATGTTTCTCTCTGATATATCTAAAATCCTATCTATTTATTCAAAAATCTCAGAGACAGCGAATATCGCCTGTGGGCACAACGCGGTACCTCACCTATCATGTGATATTTCCACAACTCCCAGAGTTGGTATATTTTCTTAGATGGCCAGACTTACTGTCGCCAGTTCGCCAGAAATACTCCGGGCATAAACCGCACTACCGGAGTTATTACGTAACTACTGGCCACATGGCCTGGGTCTGGGTGTGTATTGGCAGCTCTACCCCGTCGCGCGGGGGTATTACGTAACCAAGCTGCCCACGGCCCTCTAAAACAATTAACATCGCCACAGGCGAAAAGATAAGAGCATGTTCCGTCACAATAGAGGATGGCTTAATGAATTAATTAATTGATGGATAGATTAGATTAACTGATGGATCGACGGATATTTCAGGAGCTAATTTTAAATCAGTGCAAACACTGACTGCAAATAATAATGTAGAACATGTATCAGTAACAACCTAACGTATCGCCAAGTTGAAATTGAAATGATAGATTATCTACCTCTAAAGATACTCTCTCTCTCTCTCTCTCTCTCTCTCTCTCTCTCTCTCTCTCTCTCTCTCTCTCTCTCTCTCTCTCTCTCTCTCTCTCTCTCTCTCTCTCTCTCTCTGATGCCAGGAGAATATTGCTACACATACCTTTGATGGCAAAACGAAGGCGAATGTTACTGTTTATGTTATATTTTCAGGACATTGGAAATACCGCACATCGAACATTATAACTTATATTATGTTTAAAAGACCCCCCTTCCCCCAATGGGTTTTTTCTCTTTTGTAGTTGCCTAATGGAATTGGGGTTTTAGTTATTTTAGATTCAATTATATTGCTTTATAAATATGGACATTTTCTTTTATAGAAGTCAGAACAATCTGATTAAAATTAGCTCTACTGGGTCTACCAGTAGATCTAACAGCATTGTGTGGACTCCCGTGTCCAGGTGAAATTTCATCAATAAATAACAATTTATGGGAATGGGAACTCTATTAACGTGCCCATATCCTTGAAGGTTCAGGCACGCCGACCACGGATCCAGTCTCTGACATAGCCAGTGAGTGGTTCTGGGACAGGAGGGAATAACAATTTAAATATCGACCAATTAACTTCGCCTTTTATAGCGTTATTCGGGAGCATACAAATTCTAAAGATATCGGGTGAGACTATTTATGCAATAGGCGAACTTGTTGGTCTATTTCAACATTGAAAAAACAGGGGAAAAAGTGCAGTAATAAACGTTGGATTGTATACTAGTATAAACAGATTTTATGGCTATACCATCACGGTTTTTTTTTTCGTTTTAAAACGAATTTTATATAGATTTTTATTTTGCAATTAGTTTCCGGCATACTTCGTAATTCACCCGAATAATCCCGAATGTTTTCAAATTCTTTTCAAATCACTGGCATGATTTTGCAAGTAAGGTTTTGATTGGTCGAATGAAAGGTGAACTGGACATGAGCTCCAACGGGCTGCTGTTAGATCCACATGTAATAGTGGAGGTAATTTTAATTATATTGTCCTCAGAAATAATTGGAAAAATATTTCTGTAAATATGTATGGTTCTTAGCATGAAGTATTATGCAGTGTACACATTCAAATGTCCCTTTTTAGGGGGAATCTGTAGAAAGGTTTGACCCCTGTATTAACAAGATCCACAAGTGACAGTCCTCCTACAATCGGAGTTGCAACCATATATTGTTGTTAAGATCAGCTGCCATCTGTATCCTGATAGTGAGTTAAATCTTGAAAACTTTATAGACTCTATCATAACTTCTTTTGGAATCTTTCTTGTGCATTGATACAATATTTAATATGATTCACTGTTGTGATATATGTTACGACGTCTGTAAATTACTGGCGAGTAGATTATCGCATACTATCCTTAGTTTACTCGGAGAAAAGAAAACACCTTCCTTCTGTCGCCAAAGTACCTCTAAGTGCCAAAATACCACTAAGTGTCAAAATGACCGAATTTCTTTTAGACAATAGTCATAGAACGGTTGGGACGTAACTCACTGGTAATGCGCTTGCCTGATCGATCCCCGCCGGTCGGCCCATTGGACATTCTCGTTCCATCCAGTAAACCAGGATTGGCATATCAAAGGCCGTGGTATGTGCTATCCTGTCTGTGAGATGGTGCATATAAAAGATCCCTTGCTACTAATGGAAAAATACCTGTCATGGACGAAAGAGTTGGCGGGAGGTGTGTGCTACAAAAACTTGTTCTGAACGTGCACGTAAAACCCTAAGTTAACTTAAGTCAAGTCGTCAATGGAAAAAAAAAATATATAGCGGGTTTAATCTTTTAGACTGTATGTCAAAATTACCAAATGTTTGACATCCAATAGCCGAAGATTAATACATTAATAATTTATGCTCTAGTAGTATGACCAAACAAAACAAACCTTAAACCTTTTATAGTCACGCTTTGATAAAACATACAATAAGTAAAGTTTGTTTTATTTAACGACGCCGCTAGAGCACATTGATTTTTAATCTTATCATCGGCTATTGGACGTCAAACATATGGTCATTCTGACACTGTTTTTAGAGGAAACCCGCTGTCGCCACATAGGCTAATCTTTTTTACGACAGGCAGCAAGGGATCTTTTATTTGCGCTTCCCACAGGCAGGATAGCACAAACCATGGCCTTTGTTGAACCAGTTATGGATCACTGGTCGGTGCAAGTGGTTTACACCTACCCATTGAGCCTTGCGGAGCACTCACTCAGGGTTTGGAGTCGGTATCTCGATTAAAAATCCCATGCCTCGACTGGGATCCGAACCCAGTACCTACCAGCCTGTAGACCGATGGCCTGCCACGACGCCACCGAGGCCGGTAAAAAAACATACAATAAATCATATGATTAATAATTAATTTTCACAGACTATGGTAAATAGGTGGGTTTTTTTTTTTATAATTTACTACATACATCTAATAGCTTCCTACAACGAAACAGATCAAAATAAATTTCCTTTAATCATGATTTTACGTTGTGTCACATATGTTTCATATACGATAATAGTAATAAACAACATGGTGAAATCAATTTACGGAAAATTATGGTCCATATACAGGACAGTATTGCATTTTCAAAGTCTATTGCAATTAATTTGGATAATTTACTACATGCAGCTTCATATATATTGCAAATAAAAATATATCAAAATAGCTTTTCTTTAATTACTATTTTAGGTTTTGTCACATATGAATGATAAACGATAATCATTCTGAGTAGTTTTTTAAAGCAAATATCATATATTTTTTTACTTGTTTACAAAGTAACTGCAATATGCCCAGACAGGAAAGTATCAATTCTGACCATGCAAATTAATATAACTTGCAGCCATGAAGAATATACATTTCATGATGCGCACGTATAGAAATTGCCTTACGAAATCTAAGAAGGTCTCAATTTTGATTGATTGGGTCTAGTATTGGAGAAAATTTCATCAAATGGACAAATATTGTTATATTTGTTGATAAAACATGCTCGTGACAAAGTAACGTGCACGCCAAGTGGTTGGTTTGTACGCTTAGCATCAATCACACTCGATTCACATACAGCCTTGTTCCTGGTATGGCAATTTCTATTCGTGTGAGACGCGAGGAGTTGTACTATTGATCGCCATCGGCAGACCCGGTGGGTTTTTCCCCATTTTGATCTTCTACAGCTGGTGGCGGTGGCGGTGCAATTCAAGCTGATGCATCGACATCGGAAAACAAACATCGCTTGGTTCTCTAAGCATGCACGAATCCATCGTGGCAAGATGACAATTAAACGCCCGATGACAAGTTGAGGATCTCGTCCTGGGCCCAGATTTTGGAAGCTATCTTAGCGCTATGATATCGTAAAACTGTTGTAGGCTGATGACATGCGTCGTTGTGACGTCATAGCTTCCGACTGTTTAACGATATCGCTAAGGTAGCTTCAAACATCTGTAACCAGTATCCCCCTCTCTCTCCTCTCTCTGTCTCTGCCTTTCTTTCCTCATTCTGTCTCTCTGTCTCTAACTCTCTCCCCTCTTTCTCTGTCTGTCTCTCTCTGTCTCTGCCTCTGTCCCCTCTCTCTATATCTCTCTTCTCTCTCTCGGTCTCTGCCTCTATCTCCTCATTCTGTCTCTCTGTCTCTCCCAATCTCTGTCTGTGTGTCTCTCTCTCTCTCTCTCTCTCTCTCTCTCTCTCTCTCTCTCTCTCTCTCTCTCTCTCTCTCTCTCTCTCTCTCTCTCTCTCTCTCTCTCTGTCTGTCTCCCCCCCTCTGGTACTGTAACTTATTAAAAATCAAATAACTTATATCTGTCTCTGAATCTCTCTGCATCTGTCGCTGTCTCTGTGTCTCTTTGTGTCTTTCTTTCTGTCTGCTTTTGTAGTAGACGAAGAGAGGGTATAAACAAGGAAAGACAGGAAGAAAGGAATAGATAGAGAGACTCTATGTGCTGAGGTGTCACCAACAGAAAGGAAACTAAACCACATAATGACGCCAAACGAGCGGAGCCCAGCTCTATATTCACTGTGGTGATGGGGCCGAAGCGTCATTGATCCACGGTAAACGAGTTCCAAAGGCAATGACAAATAAACGAGCAGACGTCTTGATGGACATCCCTAGTTTACCGTGATTTACAGAATCCAATAAAGCTCTGATTATCCTCGTTATAGTGTCAATCCCCCGTCCTCAGTCGTCTTCAGTAGTCCACAGAGGCCCCAGCGCCAAATCTAAAGCATCGAATTTCCTCAAGAGGAAACGAGTCCACAATGAATTCCGCAACAGGAAGAGAGTTGTAAAACAATCAAAACGTCCGCCATTAAACGCGAGGGGTCTTCATCATATGTTATTAGTACATCCACTTTCTTTCATTGTTCTTGTACTTACTTGACCTACATTAACACTGATGCATGTTTCATGTATTTGTTACCAGGCACTTTTTTTATTCGTGAAATAAGGCGATAATATATAGGTACCCCGTAAACAGCTGTTTAAACAAAGTTCCTAACACAATGACAACGATAAATGATGTAAGTTTAATATTTATATCTCAGAATATATGAACCTTCTCTTTACACTCCAATTTACTGGTAATTTCAGTTTCTTTATTATTTTCATAGCCATGAAGATCTCACACCACCATTTGTCGTGTCATTACTTGTAGCAGCTTAATAGTGTCCTGTTTAGGAATAAGTATGAGTATGAAATTTTCATTTTGATGATTACACTGCAACCCTTGCAATTAACAAAATGCCGACGGCAAACCCCCCCCCCCCCCAAAAAAAAAAAAAAAAAAAAACACACAACCCCAAACCCCATACCATTGATAAACACCCTAAATATATTCTAAGGCAAAAACGTGCCGTGGAAAATTAAAAAACACCACGGCATTGCCGAATGCCGTGGACAATTGCAGGGGTTGCTCTGTAGTATTTAAATAACCCGTTGGTTTGAAGTTACTCGATATAATTTTAGTACTACTAGATAACAACTGTACTACCTGTAAGAGGTGTACTACCACTTGTATAACAACACGAAGCGGTGCTCTGGCATAGTGGTGGCTAACAGAAATTGTTCGTGGTCGGCCTTATAACTGTTGATTTCTGCACGGCACTTTTCAAGGGAGATAACTCCCTAAAACTAGTAATCACATGACCCACTCGATAGTGATGTATTTGTCACAATGTATTTTGAGATGACAATTGTTTTTGAACTGCACGGAGGAATTAATTGTGGTGTGCAACCTGAAGGGACTTGAGAGAACCAGTCGAAGCCAAGAGATCGGTGTTTATAACGAAATTAATCCAACGAACCATGGCACCTCAGGCGAGCGCTGTACTGAACTGAAAACGTAAAACAGTTCCAGATAACGACCAATTACTGGCAGTTGCAAAGTGCTGACGTTTTGCACTGAAGTGACGTAATCAGTTGTAAATTGAACAGACGGAGAAGTTAACTCTTCAAAAGTGACAAATTCCGTAGACCGCTCAAGTGCGCACGGAAATAATTGATTACATCCCTTATGCATTCCCTCCGGGTTTTTTTTTCTCTTAAGCATACAGGTTTTTCAACTTGATTTGGTTTTAAATTGACACATTCACGCTCAAAGACAATTTTCTTAAAAAAAAAAAAAAAAAAAAAAGACTTTAGAGTAGCCTTGATTCTCAAACCAGAAACTCTAAATTAATCTCGTTCAAAAGTCGGGTTCATTTCGTTGTTTTTGTCAGCGAAATGAAGTTTTCTACTGGGATGTATGCGGCCATTGGAACTGATTGAACGCTGGAACGCTTCTCGTTTCAACAGTCTGCACCACCAGGTTGGATTCTTTTTCAGCGAGATTCCTCGCCTCCACGTCATTTCTCCGTCTGACTATGTTGACTTGTTTTTTCGTGATTCGTATGACGGCCATTCTGCAGAACGCCACGGTTGTTCGTGTTTAGTCTCTACATGTCCGAGCCTGTCCTAGCAGCACTGGAAGATTGACCGCCCCACTCTAAGAAGAAATAGGAAGCGGGGTCGGCCCCTACTACTCTTTTTCTAGACTTTACATTGCTTTATAGTGATACCATCTCGTATCCTCCGGAGTCGGGCCCGTCCGCACCACTATACCAACCCATGACGACTGGACTATACCCTAGTCTGATACTCTACTCGTTCAGACGGATCCGGCTTCTCAAGATCTGTATTTCAGCACAGCACTACACCTTCAACGTCTATCGACTGTCAATCTAAGGGTTTTCTTGACGGGATGCAACCCATCTCGTCCCTTTAAGCTGTGCACCCAAACGGCCTTAACGAGGCCACTCGCGTGGACATATCGATCGGACTTTAAACGTTTAGATCTGCGTTCAAAATTTTATGTCGAAATTATTTCTTTTTTGTAATATTATTAAATAGTCCGATCCTCTCTTCTTTCTCTTATTTAATTTTGGACTGTCCTTCTAAAATGCTCCAAATTATATAAATATTCGGCCGAGCAGTCAATTCTTTTTTTTATTTTTGACTTGTAACCTTTTTCTTTTTTTTCTTTAATCTATTAACTATTTTACTAATTGCTATTTTCAAAATTCTGCCCATTTTCACCGCCCCCCCCCCCTCCCCCTCCTCCATCCCGAGTCAGGCTACCGATCTTATCGGAGGTCGGACTCGGGATGGCGTGTTCGAAACCCTAGTGGTATATGGGCACGTTAAACTAGTTATCATCATCATCATCATCAAAAGTCGGAACATATTTCAAGGGTTGTTCTGATGCAACCTTCGTCTTTATTAAGCAAAATTCCATTTACTAATTCAAAATACAGAACATAACTACAAATTATATAGATTAAACTCGTGTTTCGTTGCCATTGTTAGCTAAAAAAGAAGAAGCTTTAAAACATGCGTAATCGCTGTAGAACATAGATCTGTATATTAACGAACAAAGACATTTCCCTAAGCAGTTTGGTTACAAGATGTCGAAGACGACTTCAAAACAACGTTCCTAGATATATATTATGAATTGTTTAATATCCTTATAATTCAAATCTGCAAAAAATCTTTTGTTATAAATACTTGAATTGGTCCAAATGATGTGACGGAACTTAAAAATCCGACGTTCGTAACTCCATGAACCTGAGAGTTGTATTATTTTCGGCAATGGTTAAAAGAACAAATATATTGTGTCAGCTGGGTTTTTTATTTATTTTGCTAATTAATGAAACAATTGTTTAATGAAATTTTTTTTTTTCTAGCATTAATTAATTAAATAGCTGGAGTTTTTTTGTGTGCTAATTAATGAAATAACTGTTTGCGTTATGTGTTAATGCTGAATCCATAAATGTTATTGTTAATGAAATAACATGCAAACTAGTTTTCTAGAGACTGAGCTAGATCATGCACTACAAACATTTAATACTCATTCCTAAAAAGTAAGCTCTCCTTCAGAATTATAGGATTAAAACACCAACTGAAGTCACTGACGCTAGATCCTGAAATGCCTAACTTTTGTTTGGTATAAAAATGCGTTTGCATCTATTATAAATATTTTGTTGATCAGAGAGACTATATTGCCAGACAACAAAAATGTGGGAAAACTATAACTTAAAAATAAAATATAATAACCGACAATATTGTATACTGCCAGTTAACTAAGCATTAGTCTAATGTAGCTGCCTATAATGTTAATATAGATAACAATACAAAAAAGTAGTAATATATAACGTTTTCTAGCATTCGGTGTAGATGGCAACATTGGTTACTGTTTGTCAGTTTGTTTGTTAATTAAGCAATTTCTAAGACGATGCTTGTGATATATGATCAAATAAAAGGTGTTAAAAGGTAGCACCTGTAATTAGGTTTGCGGTAATGACTACATGTATCATGAAACTAGCCAGCACTTCTGACGATGTCATAGATTGAACACACATGGACATTGCTGGCATGTTTTCAGCAACTCAGAATGTGAGTATCAACTTGTAAGCAGTTGTTTTTTCGTTGCTTGTTAACCAACTTGCAAAGCAAAGCAGGTGACCGGAATCTCGTGAGTGAAAATACAGATACTAGTAGATAGAAAGAGATGAGTTTGCAATTTAGCAGGTATTCTTTACTTATGATACAGAGAATCTTCGAAAAAACGAAAAAGAAAAAACCAACAAACCGAAAAACAAATAAAAAAACAACCCCAAACCGCTAACCATATCACCTGGCGCTGGAATTACTAATGCGGCGTAACAATTCGGTAGGGCTGGATATCAGATTATAAATTCAGATGTACAAACATTCAGCAACATAGTTCTAAGACTAATAATATAACTGAGTGATAATATACTCTTCAAAAGAAGAAACGCAAAACCACATTGTCGTAACATTTGGAGAATTGAATTAATTATTGAATGGTGAGTCCGATAATTACCAAATGTTGCAGGATTGTTCACAATTCACTCTAGTCCATTGTGAGTAAGTGATAGGACACACCACCAAGGTCAAGGTCATCTGGAGTCAATACCGGGTGTGGCCTCCGCGTGTGTTGACAACTGCCTGGCACCGCCTGCCCATTGAAGCAACCAGAGTACGGATGACGTCCCGGGGGATGGTGGCCCACTCGGCCTGCAAGGCTGCTGCCAGCTCGGACAGGGTCTGGGGCTGTGGTTGTCGCTGTCGGAGGCGTCGGTCCAACTCGTCCCATAGATGCTCAATTGGGTTCAAATCCGGTGATGTCGATGGCCAAGGAAGGACATTAATGTTGTTGTTCTGTAGGAAAGCCGTTGTGAGACGTGCTGTGTGAGGCCTGGCGTTGTCATGTTGGAACACTGCGTTGGCGTTGGCCATAACTGGAACGATGTGTGACCGGAGGATCTGGTCAATGTAGTCCTGTGCATTCAGGTTGCCCTGCACGTGGACCAGGTCAGTTCTGCCAGTGTGTGAGATGGCTGCCCACACCATGACACTACCCCCGCCGAATCTGTCCACTTCCTGCACGCAGTTTGCCGCATAACGTTCACCACGACGCCTATACACGCGACATCTTCCATCATGACGTCGGAGCAGAAATCGGGACTCGTCACTGAACCACACCTGTCTCCATCGCAGTTGAGGCCATTGTCGATGAATCTGGCACCACTGCAGTCGGAGTCGACGGTGTTGTGGTGTTAAGATGACACCTCGAACTGGACATCTAGCACGAATTCCTACCTCACGTAGGCGGTTCCGTACGGTCTGGTCGGATATCCTGCGCAAACCTGGTATTGCTGTGGCTGTGGAGGTGGCAGTAGTCAATCGTTCCCGAAGGTGGCGTACCCGGATGTAGCGGTCCTGCCCGGGGGTAGTGACCCGTGGTCGACCGGATCTAGGGAGGTCACGTGTTGATCCATGTTGCTGGTAACGGTCCCACAGTCTGGAGATGGTGCTTGGGGACACATGGAATGCCCTGGCAACGGCCGTTCTGGATTCGCCTGCGTCTAGTCGGCCGATGGCATTGTTTCTCTGCGGTTCACTGAGACGTGGCATGCCCTGGATTGTCAACTGTCGGCCGGATACAGAGGCCAGGCAAGCGAACACCCTGCACTTTTATACTGTCGGTGTTCATGTTGCACGTGCAGACAACGCACGTGCAGTGGTGACATGGTTTGCACGTGGCTGCGTTTTTGCGAATATTCACATTTTGGAACTTTATTGTACAGTAGCTGCGTTTTATCAAATGTAAACGTGGGAATGTGTTTGGGACATGCAATGACCTTATATTCACAAAGCATGAACCGGTAGGAAACATAAAATCGGAGTTATAACCCATTTGTACCCTTTTGCGTTTCTTTTTTTGAAGAGTATATAATGATATACTACCTTCTGAATTAATAAGATGATGAGATAATGGTGATTCAGGTCCTTTAAGCAGTAAATGGATGAATGAATGAATGAATGAATGAATGCAAGCATGGGTGGTTGGGTGGGTGGGTGGATGATGGATGGATGCATGCATGGATCAAGGATGGATAGATAGTTCGAGGATGAATGGATGAAATTATGGATGGATGGAGTGTGCTGGAAAGGTGGGTGGATGAAAAGTAGCAAGATAAACACACATTTACACATACACACACACACACACACACACACACACACACACAGAGAGAGAGAGAGAGAGAGAGAGAGAGACGAGAGAGAGAGGGAGGGTCTGAGTAGAGAGAGGAGAAGAAGGGAGGGTACCGAGAGAGAGAGAGAGAGAGAGAGAGAGAGGGACCCAGAGATATATATATATATATATATATATATATATATATATATATATATATATATAACACATACATAGATAGATAAAAGTAGTACGTGCGTCACTTGGGTATCATGTATGCAAATGAGCTAGGTCACGTGACCTGTCCTGCGTTCTGATTGGTTGACCTCTAAGGGGCGTGGCTTCTTCCGATTGGCTGACCTTTAAGTGACCTAATGACGTCACGTTCAGTGCACCTCGGGGTCATGCAGCTGGCTGACCTTTAAGCGTGGGGACGCTACTTTAATGGGGTTAATGACTTGGACAGCTGTGGGAACCTGACGTTAGTGTCAATAAACACCGGATGTTGGTAAGATTGATGGGTTTGTTAACCGTCGGGGGTTCTTTGATGTACAGGAAACAGATGGTGCGGAAGTCGTTAATGACCCCTAGAGTGGTGTCGAATGATGGGGTGTTTATTTAACTGTGACAGCCGTTTGATGTACAGGAAACAGATGGTGTGGAAGTCGTTAAGATGGCAAGATGGATTTGACAGGTGTGGGTTGATTAAGGAGAACCAGTCAACGGGGAGTGGAAAATTCCAGGGGTTTTACCAGATGTCGGGGGAAAGGTTTGAAACGTGTCCATATAAGGCGTTGGCCATGAGTCATCCCAGAACGTGTTGAGACACGTCTTGACCTCGAGATAGCGTGGGGACGCTCTTCTGCTCGTTGCGAGCACAATTTCTTACAAAGTGTCAATAAACACCGGATGTTGGTCAGATTGATGGGTGTGTTAACCGTATGGGGTCCTTAGGGGGAAACAGATGGTGCGGAAGTCGTTAATGACCCCTAGAGTGGTGTCGAATGACGGGGTGCTTATTTAACTGTGACATCTGTTCGTTTGGCCATGAGTCATCCCAAGAACGTGTTCAGGAAACACGTCTTGACCTCGAGATAGCGTGGGGGTCTGACGTCACAAGAAATACCCG
>NC_054706.1:11457097-11467097 GCF_016097555.1 Gigantopelta aegis
CAAAAGGCCAATCGGAAGAGGCCACGCCCTTAGAGGTCAACAATCAGAACGCAGGACGGTCACGTGACCTAGCTCATTTGCATACATGATACCCAAGTGACGCACGTACTACTGATAAATAAATAGATATAGATAAACACAATCGTACATACATACATCAGTTGGTGAGAGAGAGAGAGAGAGAGAGAGAGAGAGAGAGAGAGAGAGAGAGAGAGAGAGAGAGAGAGAGAGAGAGAGAGAGAGAGAGGGTGGAGACAGATATGGAGAGAGATTAAGAGAGAGAGAGAGAGAGAGAGAGAGAGAGAGAGAGAGAGAGAGAGAGAGAGAGAGAGAGAGAGAGAGAGGGAGAGGGAGGGAGATAGACTACTACTACTACTACTACAACTACTACTACTTCTAATAATAATGAAACTAACAAAGAAACACATTCTACTGAAATTTCGAGTGAACCCAGTTGACTTGAGACAAATCTACACAACCAGTGGTGCATCCTGTATTTGTCCAGCGGATATTTCGATTAATTTGTTTCGTTCGTAGAAGTCGCATGCACTACATGAACACAGCACCTTGGCCCATCAAGAAGCCGTCAATCTGGCAACCCCTCGACATGAACCGCAGTGGCGCGGAGTGATACCAATTCGTCTCGGTCGGCCAGTCTTGAGGCGGTGAAGAAACCCCGCCGGAATTCCAAACCACGAGTCGTAATTAGTTTCTGCACGTTGAGAGTAACATGTAGTGACGTATAGTGCCGAGACCAGACCGCGTGACCTAGTGATTAAAACAAAAACAAGTCAATTAATTTACAGCGACGTGTCACTGACCTCATTCGAAGACATGCGCACACGTCTCCTGGTGCTCATTATCTGATGTCTGGCATATAGTGCCAAGTGACGTCAGTGTATTAAATATGGTGTACTGAAGGTCAAGGATATATCCGTATGGATCTGAAATCACACAAATATAATTCGTTGTTCGCTGAATATTTTGACATGACACTTCTCCAGTGACAGCTACATGTTTTCTGTTATTTTGTGTTTGTGTGTGTGTGTGTGCGTGCGTGTGTGTGCGTGCGCGCGTGTGTGTGTGTGTGTGTGTGTGTGTGTGTGTTTTGTGGGGGGGGGTTGTGATATTAAAATTGTGGGGGGGGTTTATTGATAGTTTTTTTGGTGTGGGGTTTTTTTTTGCTTTTTTTAAGGGTTTTTTTAGGGGTTTTTTTTGGGGGGGGAGGTGGGGGGTAGGGGTATTTTTTATTTGTGTTTTTTGTTTAGTTTTTTTCTTGTTTATTTTCATGTACATTTGTTAGCCATTTCTTATGTTCAAACTATGAAGGTACTTGCCGATAGAGGCGCTGATAAACAACCAAGTCCAGAAGTGATCTTCAGGCCAGTGCATCACTTTAGACCGTCACGTCACTGTTCTGTTAATTTATTTCTTCTTTTTTAAAGGTATTTTTTAAAAGCTATATACAGATTATTAGTTACTACATTAAAACCTCCACAATTATAAACAAGAGTTTTGTGTCTCTTTTTTTTTGGTCTCGTTTTGTCTGTTCGTCTGTCTATCTCTCAGTTTCTTTCTGAATCTCACTATCTTTCTTTGTATCCCCCCTCTCATTAACAAAAAACTTAAATTATCGTAAGTGCTAACGACAAAAATGTTTTGCGTTATTTGTACTGATAATTCAGTACAAGTAATCAAGAGGTAGTTATATCTAATGAATTGTCCTTTGGTTGTTGTATTTAATACTAGTATTTGTGGGTCTTTTTTATAAATTTAACATATAGATTCTTCTCCTTCGTATTATTATTATTATTATTGTTGTTTGTTGTTGTTGTTATTGTTGTTGTTGTTGTTGTTGTTGTTGTTGTTGTAGTTGTTGTTGTTATTATTATTATTATCGTCATCATCACTGTTGTTGTTATTATTATTATCATTATCATCATCGTTATTATTATTATTATTATTGTTATTATTATTATTATTATTATTATTATTATTATTATTATTATTTAGCTTCATTTGACTCATTCAGCTCACTCAAGTTGATTATCTTATCGATTAAAAATATTCACTGCGAAATTGTTATTTTTATCAATCAGCTTAATCGACTGTATTCCCATAAGTAATGCGCTATAACGTTTGTTGAAGAAATTACCACGTTTGAAGAGTTTGATTAATTTCTGAGTTCCAGACGCCATAAACAAATATGTAAGAGACGTACTGGCCCAGGTTCCAGTGCACTGGTCCCAACATTAATGGAGAAGATAACAAAAACCGCGAATGGTCCAGACATTGGCCCGTAGACTGAAAGGTGTAGAGACTGTTACGCTCCAGACACTGCAAAACACAGGAAGTCTTTCAGGAATATGCATTCTGTTATAATCCAAGAATTCCACATGGATGCCTTCGTGATCCGGTGTCGGATAAAGGAAATTTGTTAAATGTCCCGTTTGAGGGAAATGTGTTTTGTTTGATTTTGAATACTGGTAATTAAATCCAATAGCATTTAAAACGTAGAAATGAAAATAACCTAAATAACCGGAACCGTCTGTTGAATACTAGTATTCTAGAAACGCATACACACATAATTAACAGGGATAGAGGATGAACAGAGAGAGAGAGAGAGAGAGAGAGAGAGAGAGAGAGAGAGAGAGAGAGAGAGAGAGAGAGAGAGAGAGAGAGAGCGGGGTGGGATAGACTATTATTACTACTACTACTACTACTACTATTACTACTACTACTACTACTACTACTACTACTACTACTACTACTACTACTTCTAATAATAATAATGAAACTAAGAAAGAAACAAATTCTACTGAAATTTCAACGAATGAACCCAGCTGACTTGAGACAAATCTACACAACCAGTGGTGCATCCGCTGGACATTTAGATTAATTTGTTTCGTTCGAGGGGGGAGATACAGACAGGTAAAAAGAGAGAGAGAGAGAGAGAGAGAGAGAGAGAGAGAGAGAGAGAGAGAGAGAGAGAGAGAGAGAGGAGAGAGAGAGAGAGAGAGAGAGAGAGAGAGAGAGATTCTCTGAATGTTTTTTGTCCCCGTCTCATCCAGAGCCCCACTGCTGGTGTATGTGTTGCCCTGTCTGTGAGAAGGTGTATATACAAGATACCCTTCTGCCCTTCTGCTGTTCGAAAGTATCGAAAATAAAGTGGAACTCATTCACTATACATATTCTAATCATTAAAAGCACACTTCAAAATACCCCACCCCTAAATAAACACAAATTCCCCGCATTATAAAAGAAAACAAGCTACCCCTCTTATCGACAGACCCATCTTTCCAAAACCGTCCCAATAGCCTTGAATCTACAAGAAACCACTAATTTATTTTCGTATCCACTTTCGGTGCCTAAAAACACATCAATTATAGGTTAACAATGTAAGGGGAGAACGTAATAATGAAGTCGATGGCACTTTTGTAATGACACGGGTCTTGTAAGTCAAGTGCAAGACAGTAAAAACAAATTATTATTCATTGTCCTAGGACGTACCGTACCGTAACAGACAGTTTCATTTCGCCATTATTAATGGTCATTTCCGGTGCCGACTTGGACATATGAATAACACTTTAGTTCTGCAGTTAATGACATCTTTCCTGTATGCTTCATAGATGCAAAATGAAACGTACTTTGCAAGGGAGGGGAGGGGGAGGGGAAGGTGAGCTTATCGAGAGGGGCAGTCGCTACAGAACGTACCCTACCGTAACAGATAGTTTCATTTCGTCATTATTAATGGTCATTTCCGGTGCAGACTTGCATTTAACGCTTTAATTCTATAAATAGAAATCAAATCCGTAACTTTCGGGGAGGGTTGGGGCTTATATATAAAACAATTTAATTCAAAAGTGTATTTTTATCTAAATGGAGAAGGTTATGTTTTTCTGCGCATCGATTCAGTTTCTCACCAGCACCCACATATCCCCGCTAGATACTATAAGCCGAGACGTCAGCTTTATTAGGATATATAAACTATAATATGACTCGGAATGGTCCACAAATGGTCATGGATCGGGGTAGTATTGGTAATACGTTTTAGTTTAAAAGCTTATTTGTATCTAGACGGAGAAGGTTGTGTACCATGTAGCTGTGTGTTCTTATTATTAGGAAATATAAACTGTAATAGAATTAGGAATGGTCCAGAAATGGTCATGGGTTAAGGTAGAATAGGTAATTCGGACAATTCACATAGAACAATAAAATAATCTGTTATGAGTAATACTGACAACCCATGTAATACACCGACATAATCTGCAATCACTCACACAATACTAATTACAAAGTTAAACTTTGTTTTCTTCAACGTCATCTCTACAGCACATTAATACATTAATCACAGAACATTGGATGTCAAACATGTGGTAATTCTGAGATGCATTCATCAGATGAAGCCTGCTACATGTTTCTATTAGCAGCAAGATATCCCACATACATACCACAGACGTTGACGTATAAACTATCTATTGCTGCTAATGGGAACATGTGGCGAGTTTCCCTGGAAGACTACGCGTCACAATTACTAAAAAGTTTGGCATTGGCTATCCTCCTATAGACGAGGCACTAGATAGAGATTTATGGAATCAACCAATAGTGTGCCAAATGCCTACTCCGCTCTGCATTGTGCAGAGATACAGCCCTGATCATGTATTACGGTTTTGTCATTCATTCATTTCAACTTATTTTCGAGCTTATATCCAATTAAGGTTCAAGCAAGCTGTCCTGGACACATACCTCAGCTATCTCGCTGTTTGTCCAGGACAGTGGGTTAGTTGTTAGTTGTTAGTTGGTTAGTGGTTAATGAGAGAGAAGAGGGTGTAGTGACCTTACACCTACCCATTGAGCCCTTAAGAACTCGCTCTGGGTTAGAGCCCGTAGCGGGCTACGAACTCTGTAGTCCGATAGCTTAACCACTGCGCCACCGGTTTTGTCGCTCAGTTCCAGTAGCCAAATATCAATGAATCAATGTGCTCCCGTGATGTCGTGAAAGAAACACAAACTTCACTAGGCACAGATTCATGTACAAAACACCCTTTACAATACTAGTCATATTGTATTGGCCTTTAATTGTATTATCCGTCACAAATGCACTTTAACACAACCCGTTGAACATGGAAAATCCTTCCTATATCCATCCTTTAAAGATGAACACCATGAATGACAGGTGCATTTACATCTCGATTATGAAAACATTGCCATGTCAGTGTCGGGGTTTAACTCGTCCATCACCTATATTATAATGCGTTACACGTTGAGCTTCAGATTAATGTTACCAGCTCAAACCGTTTATTGCATTTCTCCATACAGAAACGATCGCATCGTTTTCAATGAAGAGACGATTTTGATTCCACGCATGCACACCGCCAGCAGCAAGACATGCTAGAAAGATCCGAAACAGAAAGAACGATAAAATAAAATTACCGAAAATAGACTAGAACAAAGCTAAAGATGGCAGTCAGTCTGTCCATATATGTTAATGACCATGTCAGTTAGTGTTTTGTAATCGCAGATGGAAATAACTAGAACATAAAAAAGTGTCCTTCATTTGGTAACAGGACACTCGTGTAGAATAACATTTCTTTGAAACCACACCAATAATCACGCAACACACAAACAGCAACGACAAAAAAGGACAAAATTAAACACGTTTTACAACCGATGCGTAATGCATAAATCAGACTGAAATAGAACATTACTAAAACATAAATGAACCGAACAGAAAAGAGGAAAGCCATGGGTGGACAGAGAAATGAGCTAGGATTGGTTCGCTTGTCGGCAACATGATATTACTGAGTACATACTTAGCATGTCAGAATTAATTTCTACTGGTTAACGCCATAACGTTTCATGATGAACATTATTACCTAGAAGAACATATATATGAAATGTTTGACAAAAATCTAGACTTCTACGTGCAGAACCTCAAATTGCAGTGGCGTCGATTTAAACGTGTCATAAACTGAAGATTGGCGAAAAAAGATATTGCTTTAGAAATAAAGTATTAATGCCCCAGTATCAACAATTTCATCACTGTGTGTTTCGCAAATATCCTATGCGTGTCTTAAAATCTTATAACGTTTGTGTGGACGTACTTTGACATTAATTTAATATAAATATGTATCAATGTGATGGAGTGGGTGTGTCAAGAATCATAGTATTCTGACTTTATATTTTCCAATGGCCTATTTCGATTGTGCAATGGTTAAGCTATCGGGTGTAAAAAAGGTGGGCGTTTTGGTTTAATGACACCACCATAGCACATCATCGGCTATTAGATAGCAAACAGTTTGTCCGTTAGCAGCAAATGATCTTTTATATGCACTTTACACAGGCAGGAGAGTGCATACCACGTCTTTTGATATGCCAGTTGTGGTGTATTGGTTGGGTCGAAAACAAACCAGAAAATGGTTCCACCAAAGGGTTTCGATCTTAAAACCCAAGGACTTTAGACGAGTGTTCTACTGACTAAGCTAAATGTAATTTTTTTCTATTGGGTATAAATCAGACACGTGCTGGGTCCATATGCTTGTACCGGTATTTATTGAACTACACTAAGCAGATAATATGTAAGTGTCATTTAAAATGTTTTATTCCAAGTATGGAGCGCATTCAAGAGGAATTAGGAATGTAGTATAATATTACAAAATGTGTAGCTTTATCAAAGTGTAAATATAATAAATTTGTAATATTTTGGTCAGCATGTCAGAATTTAATAGAGGAATAAACTGTATGGCTTGGCTGTTCAAATCATAGTTATGCAATTAGTACTTACTAGTAAATAGAAATGCTGAAAACATTAACAACATATGCTTTTAGTTTTATTCATTCTTGTGGAAAAAAAAATGTCTTTCAACATTATTTATTCATTTATTTCATCTTATTTTTGTGCTTATATCCAATCAAGGTTCAATCACGCTGTCCTGGGCAACACACCTCAGCTATCTAGACTGTCTGATTTAGTGGTTACCTGTTAGTGAGAGAGACGTCGGTGTGGTGGTCCTGCCCACAGAGTGGTCAAAACTCGCTCTGGGTGGGAGCCGGTCTCGGGTTGCGAACCCAGTACCTACCAGCCTTATTTCTGATGGCTTAACCACAACAAGACCGAGCATCGCTGGCTATTTTGTTAACGGCTCGCCCATGTTTACCATGTTCACATTCGTTGTATATTTAAAACAATAGTGTTCTTGAAGAAATTATTGTATCTAGATATCAGTATACATGTATATCCTTGTTGCATTTTCGAATATATTTTGTTCAATATTTAAAACATTTAGAAAAATCATACACTTCAGTTTCTTCCCGTGACTTGTCTTTCTGCAGTTTCTCTTAGCTATAACTTATAATCTAGGTCACCTAGAAAAGCAGTATTTGCCAAATGAACCCTAACAATGAACTGAAATAGGACAAATACGTAAGCTGACGAAATCTGTTGATAGCCAAACTGTATTAAAACTGTAATTGTGTTTTTAGTAAACGATATTATGGCACTGAGAGGTGATATTGAAACTTTAAGCCAATGCCTGTTTATCATGTTTACGTAAATTAGAAATGTCACATGTTCGGTAGTGTCCGTTTAAAGCTTAGTTTTTTTCAGAATTTCACAATTGTGCTAACATCGTATAGTATCACCATTCTGACAGTGACATGCCAACACACTTTTGTGCTCCCAGAATGTTTTCCACAATCTATTTAGAACACTTTCAGGAGGTTTTAACGGTTATTAAACGGATGAAACGGATTCCCTGCTAAATAGAAACAGTGTTAATTGTTAAAGGTAGCCTAGCTTGAAGCAGAACACAGCACTGGGAAGTTGCGGCATGCTGGAATGGAAACAATATTGCTTCAACTAAAAGAAAAATTGACCGTTGAAACGTTTTGGAGTTCTGCATTGTACATAGTTTGAATGGTTTTGACTTTGTACGTAAAGGGGCAAAACGTAGCCCAGTGTTAAAGCGTTTGCCTGATGCGCGGTCGGTCTGGGATCGATCCCCGTCGGTGGGCTCATTGCGTTATTTCTCATTCCAGCCAGTGACCATTACTGGTATATCAAAGGCCGTGGTATGTGCTATCCTGTGTGGGATGGTGCATACAAAATATCCTTTGCTACTATTGTAACGGGTTTCCTCTCTGTCAAAATTATCAAATGTTTGACATCCAATAGCCGACGATGAATAAATCAATGTGCCCTAGTGGTGTCGTTAACCAAACAAACATGTTGTACGCAAAGGTCAGAGTATGAAACTGGCGATAATGTTAATTTGTTTTCACTTAGTTTACTCTACTATAGTCAAACATGCTCAAATGGCAACCTCAGAATTAAATTACAATGTAAATAAAAAGATCAAACAATTACATACTATATAGATTAAATACCATTTTTGATACTTGGGTGAGGGCAAATGCTAGAACAGCCAAGGTAGAAAACCGCAACTGAATGTTTACCATACTGAACAACTATTAAAATGATTTATGTCTTGTGAATATTGTTGCCCCTATTTGACAGTCTATTTCCCTAATGTATTTCACCATGAAAAATAATTGATATATATCAAAATATTCCTATTGCCATTGTTGTCCAGTATGCTAATCGATATGAAGTAGACCGAACGGCACGTGCAATCTCTACTAACTTTGTCTGTTCTAGTAGTTACTTCCATCTCTGTAACAAAATGCAGATGGTAATTTGTTTGGTTTTTTAAATCACGCTGTGTTTTTAATTTACATGGGTGGAGGGATTTACCTCTGTCAGTTGAGTGATCGCTTGAGGAGCTTGCGTCGCAGGATCGAACCACCTCGGTGGATCTATTCAATTGATTGGGTTTTTCTCGTTTCAACAAGTGCAGCACCACAGCTGGTGAAAGGCCTTGGTATGTGCTTTTCCGACTGTGGGAAAGTGCATATAAAAAATGTCCTAGCTGTCTTACGAAAACTTTAACAGGTTTCCTCTGATGACTACGTGTCAAAATTTCCAAATGTTTAACATTCAATAGCCGATGATTAATTAATCAATGTGCTTTAGTCGTATCGTTAAACAAAACAAACAGTTTTTTTATAATACTTTTATGTGAGATAGTATGAGTATGAAACTTAATAACATGTTTTACTTGGAGTTTTCTCATGTCAGTTCACTTGCCTCCGTTAGAGGTTGCATCACTGGAATATGATATAATTTCGGGAAGGATTGGAATGTTTACTTAATGGCACCTCAGTACTTTAAAGTTAGCGAAATGTGGTGTCTAACATGAAGTTATTTTGACACGTGGCCCGCGGTAAAACCCGTAGTCATCACACAGCGATCTTTGATGTACCAGCTGTGCTTGGGGATTTGGACTTGTTGGGGGGGGGGAGGGGGAGGGGAGGGGGAGGGGGAGGGGAGGGGGAGGGGAGGGGGAGGGGGAGGTGGGAGGGGTAGGGGTTGTTGGATCTACAGTGTAAGCGAGTCACGTTAAACAGCACGTGAAAACCCCCGGCTGGCTGAAAGTAGGGTAGGGGTACGTTCAGCAAGCCGTTTATCACCGACGCTTTCTAGACTGGTTTTTACGCTACACATTAAACCACAATGCCACTTCTTGAACCAGTTAAAATCTTTTAGAAACGTTTGGTGAAACTGCCCCCCACCCCCACCCCCACCCCCAGTCCTGGAGAAAATCCTCAAATTCGAGCAAAATGAGCTAACCTTAAAGGGACATTCCTGAGTTTGCTGCACTTTTTAATATGTTATCGACTAACAGAGACTTTTTAACAATTGTAATTACATATCAAATATATGTTTCTGCATAAAATATTAGTGGCTGTATATTAAACGTGTTTCTGATCGTTCTAATATTTATACTAGGTTAAATTTCATTTTATTTCCTAAAATTTAATTTTTTCGTACGTACGAAATTATTTGAAGACAAAATCCAGTTAGGGCTTCTTACAAATATTAAGACGACCAGAAACACATTGAATATACAGACACTGATATTCTAAACAAGAAAATATATTT